>NW_027195359.1:95000-209023 GCF_038502225.1 Cherax quadricarinatus
AGGAGAGGATGAACCAGCAAGGCTGAACCTTGTATTCACCCTGAGTAGTTCGGACATCGAGGGTATCATGTATGAAAGGCCCCTGGGAGCTAGTGATCATGTGGTTCTGTGCTTCGACTACATAGTTGAGCTCCAAGTGGAGAGAGTAGCAGGAATAGGCTGGGAAAACCAAACTACAAAAGGGGGAACTACTCAGGCATGAGGAACTTCCTTCAAGACATTCAATGGGAGAGGGAACTGACAGGAAAACCAGCACAAGAAATGACGGACTATGTGGCAACAAAATGCAAGGAGGCAGAGGAGAGGTTTGTTCCCAAGGGAAACAGAAATAATGGGAAGAACAGAACGAGTCCTTGGTTCACCCAAAGGTGTAGGGAGGCAAAAACTAGGTGTACTAGAGAATGGAAAAGGTACAGAAGACAGTGAACTCAGGAAAATAAAGAAATCAGCCGAAGAGCCAGAAACGAATATGCACAGATGAGAAGGGAGGCTCAGAGACAATATGAAAATGACATAGCATCAAAAGTAAAGACTGACCCGAAGCTGTTGTACAGCCACATCAGGAGGAAAACAACAGTCAAGGACCAGGTAATCAGACTGAGGAAGGGTGATGGGGAATTCACAAGAAACGACCGAGAGGTATGTCAGGAGCTCAACACAAGATTTAAAGAGGTATTTACAGTGGAAACCAGTAGGACTCCAGGAAATAAAAACAGGGGGGCACACCAGCAAGTGCTGGATGAGGTACATATAACCAAGGAGGAGGTGAAGAAGCTGCTATGCGAACTTGACACCTCAAAGGCGGTGGGACCAGACAACATCTCTCCATGGGTCCTTAAAGAGGGAGCAGAGATATTGTGTGAGCCATTAACAAAGATCTTCAACACATCATTTGAAACTGGGCAACTCCCTGAGGTATGGAAAATGGCAAATGTAGTCCCAATTTTTAAAAAGGGAGACAGACATGAGGCACTAAACTACAGACCTGTATCACTAACGTGTATAGTATGCAAGGTCATGGAGAAGGTCATCAGGAGGAGAGTGGTGGGGCAACTGGAAAGAAACAAGTGTATAATTGACAACCAGCACGGTTTCAGGGAAGGAAAATCCTGTGTCACAAACCTACTAGAGTTTTATGACAAGGTGACAGAAGTAAGACAAGAGAGAGAGGGGTGGATCGACTGCATATTTTTGGACTGCAAGAAGGCCTTCGACACAGTTCCTCACAAGAGGTTACTGCAAAAGCTAGAGGATCAGGCACACATAACAGGAAAGGCACTGCAATGGATCAGAGAATACCTGACAGGGAGGCAACAACGAGTCATGGTATGCGACGAGGTGTCAGAGTGGGCGCCTGTGACAAGCGGGGTTCCACAGGGGTCAGTCCTAGGACCTGTGCTGTTCTTGGTATATGTGAACGACATAACGGAAGGGATAGACTCAGAGGTGTCCTTGTTTGCAGATGATGCGAAGTTAATGAGAAGAATCAAATCGGATGAGGATCAGGCAGGACTACAAAGAGACCTGGACAGGCTACAAGCCTGGTCCAGCAACTGGCTCCTTGAATTTAACCCTGCCAAATGCAAAGTCATGAAGATTGGGGAAGGGCAAAGAAGACCGCAGACACAATATAGTTTAGATGGCCAAAGACTGCAAACCTCACTCAAGGAAAAAGATCTGGGGGTGAGTATAAACCGAGCATATCTCCTGAGGCGCACATCAATCAGATAACTGCTGCAGCATACGGGCGCCTGGCAAACCTACGGATAGCGTTCCGATACCTCAGTAAGGATTCGTTTAAGACTCTGTATACCATTTACGTCAGGCCCACACTGGAGTATGCAGCACCAGTTTGGAATCCACACCTAGTCAAGCACGGTAAGAAATTAGAGAAAGTGCAAAAGTTTGCAACAAGACTAGTCCCAGAGCTACGGGGATTGTCCTACGAAGAAAGGTTGAGGGAAATCGGCCTGACGACACTGGAGGACAGGAGGGTCAGGGGAGACATGATAACGACATATAAAATACTGCGCGGAATAGACAAGGTGGACAAAGACGGGATGTTCCAGAGAAGGGACACAGACACAAGAGGTCACAATTGGAAGTTGAAGACTCAGATGAATCAAAGGGATGTTAGGAAGTATTTCTTCAGTCATAGAGTAGTCAGGCCGTGGAATAGCCTAGAAAGTGACGTCGTGGAGGAGGCGGGAACCATACATAGTTTTAAGGCAAGGTATGATAGAGCTCATGGGGCAGGGAGAGAGAGGACCTAGTAGCAATTAGTGAAGAGGCGTAAATGTGTCAATCATCTCGTGTATGTGTGTGTATTTACTACCTAATTTTACACACCTAATTATGGTTGCAGGGGTCGATTCACAGCTCCTGGCCCCGCCTCTTCACTGGACCCTCCTAGGTCCACACTCTCCCTGCTCTATGAGCTTTATCATACCTCTTATTAAAGCTATGTATGGCTCCTGCCTTCACTACATCACTCTCCAGACTGTTCCACTTCCTGACAACTCTATGACTGAAGCCTAACATCCCTGCGACTCATCTGAATCTTCAACTTTCAACTGTGATTCATTGTTGTTGTATCTCATCTCTCTAACATCCTGTCTCTATCCACCTTGTTAATTCCTCTCGGTATTTGAAAATAGTATTTACTTCTTTATTTACTAAGTCTGAGTCGCCATATGTTACTTCTGCCCAGCAGAGAGAGTATAGGAACTTTTTTCCACGACTATATATAGAACTACTTCTTATAACCTTAACAAAATACAGAGTAGTTCATAAAAGTATCTCATTAAATTCCACTCCAGTAAGAGTAAAGTGACGAAAATTTGCAATTTGTCCCAGAAACTGATTCAAACTGAGGAACAGAGGCAGCAAACCTTACCTCAGTTGAAGGACCTGCAGTGACTGTCATGTAGCAATCATATCATAAATCTAACTGCAGGAACGTTAATAAATAATGTCATAACTCTATACACGATATTTGTCAGGTCTATCACATAGTGTGGAACTTCATTATCGAAATCTTATCTGATTACATGCCCAGATTCTTGAAAAAAAATAAAATTTTCCGAACAAGACTAATGCCGAGACTAAATGAAGGAAATTTGACAACATTGGAAGAGAGAATGACCAAAAAGACATGATTCTGACACAAAATAGAATGGATAGGGATCCATTGTGCGTAAGATGGAGACAGATATACGAGGATGAAGTTGGAAATTAGACGGGGATGTCAAAAAAGTTTGCTTTATCCTCTGTGTAGTCACGAAGGACAACGACCTGGATGAAAAAGTGGGAAAGGAAAATTCCATACACAGTTACAAAAATGGGTATGACAGAACTGAAAGTAGGACTGCATGAATCCAGTCACGACTCCCATAACAATAACTAGGTGGGGGCAACACACACACACAGGAAGAAACAAATACAATAAAAGAATGAACGGATGTCAGGCACACAGCTTATGAACAGTTTCTGACGGCTGTCAGTCACGTCAGCTTGAAAAATCAGCTGTACTCCAAATTTTATATTCGCAACAACAGATAAACAGACAGACGTTGAATGATCTGCTGTTCGACGAGGGTTAAAATTCCACTAATAGTTGAGATGTTATCCGTCTCCCCCACCAAAATCCTCTCTCCTATTCTACCCCCATTTTCCCTTTGATAACCCATGTCAACAACCCAAATTCCATGTCTCGTCCATTGCCAGCATCCACAACACTTCAACACCTCTAAATTTCTTAGCATGACCCAGAATATTGTGTGTGTCTGTGTACTCACCTTATTGTGCTCACCTAATTGTGGTTGCAGTTGTCGAAACTCGGCTCCTGGCCCCGCCTCTTCACTGACCGCTACTGGGTCCTACCTCACCCTGCTCAATGAGCTTTATCATACCTCGTCTTAAAACTATGTATGGTTCCTGCCTCCATTACATCGCTTGCCAGACTATTCCACTTCCTAACAACACTGTGACTGAAGAAATACTTCCTAACATCCCTTTGACTCTTCTGAGTTTTCAGCTTCCAATTGTGACCCCTTGTTTCTGTGTCCCATCTCTGGAACATTCTGTCTCTGTCCACCTTGTCTATTCCACGCAGTATTTTATATGTCGTTATCATGTCTCTCCTGACCCTCCTGTCCTCCAGTGTTGTCAGACTGATTTCCTTTAACCTTTCTTCGTAGGACATTTCCCTTAGCTCTAGAACTAACCTTGTTGCAAACCTTTGCACTTTCTCTAATTTCTTGACGTGTTTGACCAGGTGTGGGTTCCAAACTGGTGCTGCATACTCCAGTATGGGCCTGATGTACACAGTGTATAAAGTCTTGAACGATTCCTTACTGAAGTACCGGAACGCTATTCTTAGGTTTGCCAGGCGCCCATATGCTGCAGCAGTTATCTGGTTAATGTGTGCTTCTGGCGACGTACTCGGTATTATATTCACTCCTAGATCTTTCTCCTTGAGTGAGGTTTGCAGTCTTTGGCCGCCTAGCCTATACTCTGTCTGCGGTCTTCCTTGCCCTTGTCCGATCTTCATGACTTAGAAATTTGGCGGGGTTAAATTCTAGGAGCCAGTTGCTGGACCACACATCCAGCCTGTCCAGGTCTTTTTGTAAACCTGTCTGGTCCGCATCTGATTTAATTCTCCTCATTAACTTCACATCATCTGCAAACAGAGACACTTCTGAGTCTATCCCTTCCGTCATGTCGTTCGCATATACCAAGAATAGCACTGGTCCCTGGACTGACCCCTGTGGGATCCCGTTCGTCACATGCGCCCACTGTGATACCTCATCACGGACCATGACTTGCTGTTGCCTCCCTGTTAGGTATTCTCTGATCCATTGCAGTGCCCTTCCTGTTATATGTGTCTGATCCTCTAGCTTCTGTACTAATCTCTTGTGAGGAATTGTGTCAAAGGCCTTCTTGCAGTCCAAGAAAATGTAATCAACCCACCCCTCCCTCTCATTTCTTACTTCTCTTACTTTGTCATAAAACTCCAGAAAGTTTGTGTCACAGGATTTGCCTTCCATATACCCGTGCTGGTTGTCGTTTATTATCTTGTTCCGTTCCAGGTGCTCCACCACTCTCCTCCTGATAATCTTCTCCATGTCTTTGCATACTATACAAGTCAGTGACACTGGTCTATAGTTTAGTGCTTCATTTCTGTCTCCTTTCTTGAAGATGGGGACTACATTTGCCATCTTCCATACTTCAGGCAGTTGCCCAGTTTCAAGGGAAGTGTTAAAGATTTTGGTTAGTGGCACACACAGTGTCTCTGCTCCCTCTCTAAGGACCCACGGAGAGATGTCCGGTCCCACCGCCTTTGAGGTATCAAGGTCACTTGGGAGCTTCTTCACCTCCTCCTCAGTTGTGTGTAATTCATCCAACACTTGTTGGCATATCCCTTGTTGGTGTACCAAACTGTTTTGTTTTCCCAGTGTCCCCTTCAGCCTCCATTGTAAATATGTACTTCCTGAAATCTCGTGTTGAGCTCTTCACATACTTTTTGGTCATTTCTTGTGAGCTCCCCCACCTTCTTTCCTCAGCCTGATTACCTGGTTCTTGACTGTTGTCTTCCTCCTGATGTAGCTGTAAAGCAGTTTCGGGTCAAAATTGACTTTCGATGCTATGTCGTTCTTGTACTACCGCTGGGCCTCTCTCCTTATCTGTGTATACTCGTTTCTGGCTCGTTGACTAATCTCTTTATTTTCCTGAGTCCTTTGCCTTCTGTATTTTTTCCATTCTCTAGTGCTTTTAGTTTTTGCCTCCCTACATATTTGGGTAAACCAAGGGCTCGTTCTGGTCTTCCCATTATTTCTGTTACCCTTGGGAACTAACCTTTCTTCTACCTCCTTGCATTTTGTTGTTACGTAGTCCATCATTTCATTAACTGACTTTCCTACCAACTCTCGTTCCCACTGAACCTCCTGCAAGAAGGTCCTCATACCTGTGTAGTCTCCCCTTTTATGAAATTAGCTCAGAGGCGTCCACACCACCGTATGTCCTTCGATGGTGGGTACAACATCTAGCTTAGCTGGATGCACCATTGTTAAGGATTGTGTGGTCTAGTGGTCTAAAGCGTCATGTGTTTTTTCTCACCATGAGGCGGGCCAAAATAGCATGGGTTCGACTCCTTGGCTAGTGCAGTGTTGTTTATATATATATATACAAAACAACCACTGTCAAAGAATAAAGAAATTGCAAGCGCTTTCGTGAGTAGACATGAAAGTGCTTGGAATTTCTCTGTTCTTTCACAGTGGTTGTTTTGCATATTCTTAAATCACCTGTTTACCGTGATCTTATTGCATATATATATATATATATATATATATATATATATATATATATATATATATATATATATATATATATATATATATATATATATATATATATATATATATATATATATATATATATATATATATATATATATATATACTATGAAGATTGAGACACTCATGCAACATATGGGAATCTTTATTAACAAGGTAGAAATGGGTTAGGAGAGGAGGAGTTTGAGGTAATCAGTCCCTCAGCCTGGAATCGATGTGTTCAATCCATCAATCTTGTAGAAAGTGCAGCATATGGCCGGAGAAGTGGCTTATATACTGTAGTCAGGTGAGTGGAAGCAGGAGGAGGCGGGATCACAGTGGTACCATCCACTAGGTCGTCCTCCAAAGGTTAGACAAGTATTGAAGAATTTCTTGTATCAAGATCCCATGATGTTGCAGTGTCTGACTGATGTGATGACTCTTTCTGTTTGTCCTGACTGACCAGAAATATTTACAACAATGTAAATTGTGATTTTGTGTTTGTGACAGGCACGTTGATGCGTTAGTGATGAAGAGTGTTGGTGAGGAGTGAGGGAGAGATGGTAGGTGAGGGGAAACATGAGGGAGTGTTGGTGAGGATTGAGGGAGAGATGGTAGGTGAGGGGAAACATGAGGGAGTGTTGGTGAGGAGTGAGGGAGAGATGGTAGGTGAGGGAAACATGAGGGAGTGTTGGTGAGGAGTGAGGGAGAGATGGTAGGTGAGGGGAAACATGAGGGAGTGTTGGTGAGGAGTGAGGGAGAGATGGTAGGTGAGGGGAAACATGAGGGAGTGTTGGTGAGGATTGAGGGAGAGATGGTAGGTGAGGGGAAACATGAGGGAGTGTTGGTGAGGAGTGAGGGAGAGATGGTAGGTGAGGGAAACATGAGGGAGTGTTGGTGAGGAGTGAGGGAGAGTGGTAGGTGAAGGGAAACATGAGGGAGTGTTGGTGAGGAGGAGAGATGGTAGGTGAGGGGAAACATGAGGGAGTGTTGGTGAGGAGTGAGTGAGAGATGGTAGGTGAGGGGAAACATGAGGGAGTGTTGGTGAGGATTGAGGGAGAGATGGTAGGTGAGGGGAAACATGAGGGAGTGTTGGTGAGGAGTGAGGGAGAGATGGTAGGTGAGGGGAAACATGAGGGAGTGTTGGTGAGGATTGAGGGAGAGATGGTAGGTGAGGGGAAACATGAGGGAGTGTTGGTGAGGAGTGAGGGAGAGATGGTAGGTGAGGGAAACATGAGGGAGTGTTGGTGAGGAGTGAGGGAGAGATGGTAGGTGAGGGGAAACATGAGGGAGTGTTAGTGAGGAGTGAGGGAGAGATGGTAGGTGAGGGGAAACATGAGGGAGTGTTGGTGAGGAGTGAGGGAGAGATGGTAGGTGAGGGGAAACATGAGGGAGTGTTGGTGAGGATTGAGGGAGAGATGGTAGGTGAGGGGAAACATGAGGGAGTGTTGGTGAGGAGTGAGGGAGAGATGGTAGGTGAGGGGGAACATGAGGGAGTGTTGGTGAGGAGTGAGGGAGAGATGGTAGGTGAGGGGAAACATGAGGGAGTGTTGGTGAGGGGTGAGGGAGAGATGGTAGGTGAGGGAAACATGAGGGAGTGTTGGTGAGGAGTGAGGGAGAATGATATTATATTTATTGAAAGCTCTAGATCCTTGTGAGTCTTTTAGCTTGTGGAGGTAGAGTCGATCCTCCGTTCTCTAACAGGCATGTTACTCTCGTAGAAGGTGAATGGCAAAAGTGATGGAGAGTAATGATGAAAGTGAAGGAGAGTCAGAATTCAGTATTACTAGTGAAGGTAATATTGCATTGTTCTCATATTGTAACTCTCTCTCTCTCTCTCTCTCTCTCTCTCTCTCTCTCTCTCTCTCTCTCTCTCTCTCTCTCTCACTCTCTGTCTCTCTCTCTCTCTCTCTCTCTCTCTCTCTCTCTCTCTCTCTCTCTCTCTCTCTCTCTCTCTCTCTCTCTCTCTCTCTCTCTCTCTCTCTCTCTCTCTCTCTCTCTCGCTCCATTCAATATACCATGCTCTTCAAGCCTTCCCTCCTTATTTTACTTCTAAGTGCTCACTCAGGAAAGAAATCATATCCAAGAAAACAAAATAAGATCTGAGGAGGAACACCTCCAATTCACCAACATACGCTGCAATAAGCAAACCACAAGTCGACACCACCAAGATTCTACACGCCACTCTACAGACACCTTCGCCCAGCAACTTCCTCTCCCCCTTTCCCGACGGTGCTCCCTCCAAGGTGCTGTACTGCATGATGTATGCACACCTTGCAAATGCAGCAAACCCCGGCACTTTCAACACCACCATAAACCAACTATTCCGTCCGAACAACATGCCTGCCTTGAGTTTCCGACTCCACAATTTCAGCCGACATACTCAAGATCCTTCCCAACGTTGTGAACTTTACTGCGCACCTGCAGACATATCTTCTTCTGCCCGAGCAACTGTCCCTGTATCTTCTACAACCACTTCCTCAGCTGACAACATTGTTTATTCTGCCTCCCACGTCTCCCAACCTGTTGATACACCACCAATACACCTCTGCACTTTTCCTGCCGACCTACCGTCATGGGAAAATTATTATTATAATCAAAACGAAGCGCTAAACCACAAGGGCTATACATGGGAAAAACCTTATCTTCTGCACATCTCCAACTAACCCTGACACCATGACCTGCACTGAGCTCTAACAAAGGCCTCGGTGCTGGTACAGTCAAGTTTGCTTGCAAGCCAACTCTTCACTTTACACTTACACGTTCTGGAATTCATCAAGCCTCTACGTTTCACCTTGGGAAACAAGACCAAAGTTTACCACCTCTCTAGAAGCATCTTCAAAAACTTTGAAGATGACTCCTCTACAAACCTGCCTCCTTAATCACGTCAAATAACACCACCAGTGTGCTGCCCTCTGATGTTCCTACCTGTCTGCCCTGCCCTGGTACCTAGCCTGCTGCCAGCTTCTCAGACTAAAGACCTACAGCTACCACAATACCTATTTCTCCAGTCTGCCCCATGAGCTCCCAGCTGCTGGGTTAAGCCCTGGCACTTTTTCTACGATTATGGACACTCTTCTCCAACGCTATTCTTCGCCCGTCCCGTCTTCCCAGCTCACCCCACATGGGGTTTTACCTAAACACTCTTGATCTTACTACTTATTTTCCTCCTTTATTTCAACCCTCTTTCAATCCCTTCTAACTTCCCCTACTCTCCAACACCCTTCTCCTTCCCCTCTCCGTCCTCCACCACATTCCCTCGTTTATCATACCTACCCATACTCATTCATGCATTTGTCTGATCCATTTTATAAGGTTACTCCAAGTATTCGCTTTCTTGCCAACAATTGTCGCTATGTTCCACTCGTTCATAACACTACCAGTGCTTTCTGTATCCTTTCCGAATCTGAATTTAACCATTTTTAATATATCGTTCGGAGTCTCAGATATTATCAATGCAGTTTATTTATATGAGCACTTTATTATACCCATTTTTGATGGGAACACTTCAGTCATGTTTTTCCTGATTCTACGTCTCCCTAGAGAGAGCAAGTTTAGTGCTATTATTCTGTCTTTTTTTTTAGAAAAGATTCTTGATATAGGGGACTAACTTTGCCATCCTTCTGTGTGTAAAACCAGGGAACGGGTGAGGTTTGAACCCATGGCTAGTGAGTCTTGAAGCTCCAAGCAGGTGAGTAAGCCACTGGGGCAGCTGTGTATGTTTTAGCTGACTGGCACATTGTGCCGACAAGCACTGTTTTGTGACGCAGAATCCTCTGCATTCTGCGTCACGTCAGAATAATTACTTTGCAATTATGTATGTTAGTTACCATTTATTTCTCGTTATCTGTATGGTTTCCGGCTCATCTCTGTCATTTCCGTAATATGGAGATATGAGGTGAGCTGTATAATTTATATGAGACCTTGCCAAGGATATATAAAGTAGCAGTATAACCTCGAGACTTACATTCCTTACAAGCATTGATCTGAAACCAGATTTCTGTTATTCGAGAACTTATCATTCTTCCTCGAATTCGGTTTCACTAGTTCACTTCTGACCAAAAGTATAACATATTCAGATCCTCCTGAGGCTTCCCGGTGTACACCTCAGAAATTATATATCGGAATCTTTTAGCCACCGACCAACTTATAACGTAATATATTCTTTAATCTGCGTCGTTTATGTAGATTGTGAGCACAGGGCCCAGCACTGACCCATGCTGAACGTAACTTGTCTGATTCCTAGTCAGGTTTTTCCCTGTTAACTCTTGGCTGCCGATCTGTCAGCCGTACCTCGACCCAGGACAGTTCTTCTCTAGTTCTGTGTGCTGTCAGCCGTACCTCGACCCAGGACAGTTCTTCTCTAGTTCTGTGTGCTGTCAGCCGTACCTCGACCCAGGACAGTTCTTCTCTAGTCCTGTGTGCTGTCAGCCGTACCTCGACCCAGGGCAGTTCTTCTCTAGTCCTGTGTGCTGTCAGCCGTACCTCGACCCAGGACAGTTCTTCTCTAGTCCTGTGTGCTGTCAGCCGTACCTCGACCCGGGACAGTTCTTCTCTAGTCCTGTGTGCTGTCAGCCGTTTCTCGACCCAGGACAGTTCTTCTCTAGTTCTGTGTGCTGTCAGCCATACCTCGACCCAGGACAGTTCTTCTCTAGTTCTGTGTGCTGTCAGCCGTACCTCGACGCAGGACAGTTCTTCTCTAGTCCTGTGTGCTGTCAGCCGTACCTCGACCCAGGGCAGTTCTTCTCTAGTTCTGTGTGCTGTCAGCCGTACCTCGACCCAGGGCAGTTCTTCTCTAGCTGTCAGCCGTTTCTCGACCCAGGACAGTTCTTTAGTTCTGTGTGCTGTCAGCCATACGTCGACCCAGGACAGTTCTTCTCTAGTTCTGTGTGCTGTCAGCCGTACCTCGACCCAGGACAGTTCTTCTCAGTCCTGTGCTGTCAGCCTACTCGACCCAGGACAGTTCTTCTCTAGTTCTGTGTGCTGTCAGCCGTACCTCGACCCAGGGCAGTTCTTCTCTAGTCCTGTGTGCTGTCAGCCGTACCTTTACCCAGGACAGTTCTTCTCTAGTCCTGTGTGCTGTCAGCCGTACCTTTACCCAGGACAGTTCTTCTCTAGTCCTGTTGCTCACGTACCTTTACCCAGACAGTTTTTCTCAGTCCTGTGTGCTGCAGCCTCTTTACCCAGGACAGTTCTTCTCTAGTCCTGTGTGCTGTCAGCCGTACCTTTACCCAGGACAGTTCTTCTCTAGTCCTGTGTGCTGCCAGCCGTACCTTTACCCAGGACAGTTTTTCTCTAGTTCTGTGTGCTGTCAGCCGTACCTTTACCCAGGACAGTTCTTCTCTAGTCCTGTGTGATGTCAGCCGTACCTCGACCCAGGACAGTTTTTCTCTAGTCCTGTGTGCTGTCAGCCGTACCTTTACCCAGGACAGTTCTTCTCTAGTCCTGTGTGCTGTCAGCCGTACCTTTACCCAGGACAGTTCTTCTCTAGTCCTGTGTGCTGTCAGCCGTACCTTTACCCAGGACAGTTCTTCTCTAGTCCTGTGTGCTGTCAGCCGTTTCTCGACCCGGGACAGTTCTTCTCTAGTCCTGTGTGCTGTCAGCCGTACCTCGACCCAGGGCAGTTCTTCTCTAGTCCTGTGTGCTGTCAGCCGTTTCTCGACCTAGAACAGTTCTTCTCTAGTTCTGTGTGCTGTCAGCCGTACCTTTACCCAGGACAGTTCTTCTCTAGTCCTGTGTGTTGTCAGCCGTATCTTTACCCAGGACAGTTCTTCTCTAGTCCTGTGTGCTGTCAGCCGTACCTCGACCCAGGGCAGTTCTTCTCTAGTCCTGTGTGCTGTCAGCCGTACCTCGACCCGGGACAGCTCTTCTCTAGTCCTGTGTGCTGTCAGCCGTACCTCGACCCAGGGCAGTTCTTCTCTAGTCCTGTGTGCTGTCAGCCGTTTCTCGACCCAGGACAGTTCTTCTCTAGTTCTGTGTGCTGTCAGCCATACCTTTACCCAGGACAGTTCTTCTCTAGTCCTGTGTGCTGTCAGCCGTACCTTTACCCAGGACAGTTCTTCTCTAGTCCTGTGTGCTGTCAGCCATACCTCGACCCAGGGCAGTTCTTCTCTAGTCCTGTGTGCTGTCAGCCGTACTGACCCGGGACAGCTCTTCTCTAGTCCTGTGTGCTGTCAGCCGTACCTTGACCCAGGAAGTTCTTCTCTAGTCCTGTGTGCTGTCAGCCGTTTCTCACCCAGGACAGTTCTTCTCTAGTTCTGTGTGCTGTCAGCCATACCTTTACCCAGGACATTCTTCTAGTCCTTTGTGCTGTCAGCCGTACCTTTACCCAGGACAGTTCTTCTCTAGTCCTGTGTGCTGTCAGCCAGTACCTTTACCCAGGACAGTTCTTCTCTAGTCCTGTGTGCTGTCAGCCTCCTTTACCAGGACAGTTCTTCTCAGTCCTGTGGCTGTCAGCGTACCTTACCCAGGCAGTTCTTCTCTAGTCCTGTGTGCTGTCAGCCGTCCTTTACCCAGGACAGTTCTTCTCTAGTCCTGTGTGCTGTCTTTATCAGTTTCCCTGAGGAAGTTCTTCTACTAGCCGTGTTGCACAGTTTTTACAGGACATTCTTCCTGTGGAATCCTTTAATACCATGTTCTTTATTGTTCCAATCTTAATCTCCCTCCAACGCATTTCTCTCCTGTCTCCCATATTCCTCCACCCACCTTCTCTAGTCCTGTGTGCTGTCAGCCGTTTCTCGACCCAGGACAGTTCTTCTCTAGTTCTGTGTGCTGTCAGCCGTACCTTTACCCAGGACAGTTCTTCTCTAGTCCTGTGTGCTGTCAGCCGTACCTTTACCCAGGACAGTTCTTCTCTAGTCCTGTGTGCTGTCAGCCGTACCTCGACCCAGGGCAGTTCTTCTCTAGTCCTGTGTGCTGTCAGCCGTACCTCGACCCGGGACAGCTCTTCTCTAGTCCTGTGTGCTGTCAGCCGTACTGACCCAGGGCAGTTCTTCTCTAGTCCGGCTGTCAGCCGTTTCTCGACCCAGGACAGTTCTTCTCTAGTCCTGTGTGCTGTCAGCCGTACCTTTACCCAGTACAGTTCTTCTCTAGTCCTGTGTGCTGTCAGCCGTACCTTTACCCAGGACAGTTCTTCTCTAGTCCTGTGTGCTGTCAGGCAGTACCTTACCCAGGACAGTTCTTCTCTAGTCCTGTGTGCTGTCAGCCGTACCTTTACCCAGGACAGTTCTTCTCTAGTCCTGTGTGCTGTCAGCCGTACCTTTACCCAGGACAGTTCTTCTCTAGTCCTGTGTGCTGTCAGCCGTACCTTTACCCAGGACAGTTCTTCTCTAGTCCTGTGTGGGGCTGCTGTCTTTATCAGTTTCCTGAGTGGAAGTTTACCACAGATATTAACGAAGTTTATATAAGTGACGTATTCTTCCTGTGGAATCCTTTAATAATTTTCTTTATTGCTTCAATCTTAATTTTCCCTCCAACGTCATTTACTCTCCTGTCTCCCTCATATATCTCCCTCCCACCCACCTTCCTTTATTCCCTCTCCTCCCTCTCCCTCCCAGTCTTCCCAACCCAGCAGGTTCCTCACTAGTCGATCACTCAGAAGATCTGATTTAAACTTGCCACAGTTGAAGTCAAACATCAATCAGAGAGTTGTGTGTTCGTGGCTGATCATGAAGATGTGTTGAGAATACTGCTCTGCTGCCACAGGTAAGAAACTAGCTCTCTCTCTCTCTCTCTCTCTCTCTCTCTCTCTCTCTCTCTCTCTCTCTCTCTCTCTCTCTCTCTCTCTCTCTCTCTCTCCTCTCACTCTCTAGCTCTCTCTGTTCCTTTCATATTATTCTCCACGTCTCGCAGCTTCCTACTCCACGTATTTTACTCCTCTCACTTATCTCCGTTTTCCTTCCACCTGTCCTTGTATACTCTCCTCCTCTCCTCCCAGTCTCCCCCCAGCGTTCCTCACTAGTCGATCACTCGAAGATCATTAAACTCCACAGTTGAAGTCAAACATCAATCAGAGAGTTGTGTGCTCTGGCTGATCTGAAATGTGTTGAGAATACTGCTCTGCTGCCCGGTAGAACTCTCTCTCTCTCTCTCTCTCTCTCTCTCTCTCTCTCTCTCTCTCTCTCTCTCTCTCTCTCTCTCTCTCACTCACTCTTTTACACAGGGTTTTACAAAGTTGGATTCAAGGCTCCTAACTTTATTTACAAGCCTAGAGCTGTTACCTGCATCTGCTCATTTGAAAAGCCTTTTCATTGTTATGAGACATACAAATAGTGAACAGCATGAAGTTGGAGCCATCTGTGGGAGTGTTTGGACTCACTCGCCATGAAATCAAACTCCACTCGTTCTGTGATTTGTTTGTAATCGTGTTATTAGGAGGTCGTGAGTCATGTGGGCCAACGATTTCATTTGGTAACTGACTATATTTCGTTGATGTCGTTATGCTGTATTAACATGTTCCAGACTCGAGTCATCCTGGGAATAAATGATCTCAGATGATGTGATGTTCTAAAGAAGGTTACAGGTGAGAGTGCAATTGTTGCTCACTGCCCGTCTTGTGGTGTAGAAGCATACTTCTCGTTGTCCTCGGAGTGGAGTAACAGTAAGGTTACCCAAATTCCTTCGGTGTTAAAGGCTCTGCTGAAATGACAGATCTGTCCAGGCTGGGTCCAGAAGACAGTCGAGTCGTCTTGTTCTGTTCTCTATCCTGTTAAGAACTCGCAGATGAGACGGAGGGCAGGCAATCCAAGAAAGTGGAGCATACTCAAGGTGCGAGCGTACTTATACCGCTTCACACACTGAGGGGCCGGCCCGGGTTCGATTCCCGGCGGGTGGAAACATTTCGACACGTTTCCTTACACTATTGTCCTGTTCATCTAGCAGCAAATAGGTACCTGGGTGTTAGTCGACTGGTGTGGGTCGCATCCTGGGGGACAAGATTGAGGACCCCAATGAAAATAAGTTAGACAGTCCTCGATGACGCACTGACTTTCTTGGGTTATCCTCGGTGGCTAACCCTCCGGGGTCAAAAATCCGAACGAAATCTTATGTTATCTTCTATCTTGCAGATGCGAGATATATCCAAATGCTGTAAGCTTCACGACCACTTTGTTTGCAAGATTGACAACGTGGTTCTTCATAGTCAGTTTAAAGTCAAATTTCATCATAAGAATGTCAACTTCATTTCCTCTCTCTCTCTCTCTCTCTCTCTCTCTCTCTCTCTCTCTCTCTCTCTCTCTCTCTCTCTCTCTCTGTCTCTTTCTCTCACACATTTCTTTCCTTACAAAACTTTTAAGCGTTTCTTAAACTTCGAGGCAGCTGGAACGTGTTTGTGCTTGTGTGTTTGTGTTGCTAGTGGTGCGTATGTGTACGTGCGTGCGTGCGTGCGTGCGTGTGTATGTGCTCACCTATATGTGTTTGCAGGGTCGAGTCTCAGCTCCCATCTTCGCATCTTAACTTACAGACTTGTTAAAGTCACTCCCTACTAGCTTTGTGGGCCCAATCGTACCTGCTCTTAAAACTCATCACTTTTAACCCAGACTTCTTGCCCCTTTCCCAGTCTTATAGCCTTTCATTTGCTATGGATAAATTCTAGCAGCCACTTATCTAACCAGTCTTACAGTTTATCCAGATTCGTTTGCAGTGCTCCCTATCCTCATCTGCTTTATTGTCCTTATTAATTTTACATCAACAAACAGGGTTACATCTAACTAAGTCCCATATGGTATGTCACTCAAATATTCTAGACACAGTACAGGTCCTAACACAGCACCTTGCAAGACTCGCCATTCTGATATCTTCCCTGCGGATTACTTTTTGGTTTCTTTCCCTAAGGTAATGTTTTATCCACCTGAGTAAGAAGTTCCTTGTTATTTCTACCTGTACCTAAAATGTTTTTCCTCCAGTCTATTATGGGGTACAGTATCATTGTCCTTTTGCAGTCTTAAAATACTATGCAGCCATCTCTCTCTCTCTCTCTCTCTCTCTCTCTCTCTCTCTCTGTTACACAGGGTTTGACAAGGTTAGGTTAAGAATCCCTAACTTTATTGAAAGGCTATTGACAAGTTAAGGATTCCTAACTTTATTGACAAGCTAAGAGCTGTTACCTACATCAGCTCATTTGAAAGTATTTTTATTGTTATGAAACATACAAGTAGGGAACAGGATGAAGTTGGGACCATCTGTGGGCCAGCATTTTCATCTGATCAACTGACTTTATCTCACTGATATCATTATGCTGTACGAATGTGTTCCAGACTCGAGTAATCCTGGGAATAAATGATCTCAGATGAAATTATGTTCTGGAGAAGGGTACAGTGAGAGTGAAGTTGCTGCTTTCTGCCCATCTTGTGGTATAGAAGCTTGTTTCTCACTGTCCTCGAAGTGGAGCCAAGTGTGGTACTTTGACAATATTGGCCTTGTACATAACAGTAAGGCCACCCACATCCCTCCTGTGTTGAAGGCTCTACTGAAATGACAGATCTATCTAGGATGGGTCCAGGCGAGAGATGAGACGTCTTGCTCTGTTCTCTACTCTGTGTCTCTGGCTGAACCCAGTGTTCTCTTTGTCTCTGGCTGAACCCAGTGTTCTCTCTGTCTCTGGCTGAACCCAGTGTTCTCTGTGTCTCTGGCTGAACCCAGTGTTCTCTGTGTCTCTGGCTGAACCCCGTGTTCTCTGTGTCTCTGGCTGAACCCTGTGTTCTCTGTGTCTCTGGCTGAACCCAGTGTTCTCTGTGTCTCTGGCTGAACCCAGTGTTCTCTGTGTCTCTGGCTGAACCCCGTGTTCTCTGTGTCTCTGGCTGAACCCTGTGTTCTCTGTGTCTCTGGCTGAACCCTGTGTTCTCTGTGTCTCTGGCTGAACCCTGTGTTCTCTGTGTCTCTGGCTGAACCCTGCGTTCTCTGTGTCTCTGGCTGAACCCTGTGTTCTCTGTGTCTCTGGCTGAACCCTGGGTTCTCTGTGTCTCTGGCTGAACCCTGTGTTCACTCTGTCTCTGGCTGAACCCAGTGTTCTCTATGTCTCTAGTTGAACCCTGTGTTCTCTGTGTCTCTGGCTGAACCCAGTGTTCTCTGTGTCTCTGGCTGAACCCTGTGTTCTCTGTGTCTGGCTGAGCCCTGTGTTCTCTGTGTCTCTGGCTGAACCCAGTGTTCTTTGTGTCTCTGGCTGAGCCCTGTGTTCTCTGTGTCTCTGGCTGAACCCAGTGTTTTCTGTGTCTCTGGGTGAACCCAGTGTTCTCTGTCTCTGGCTGAACCCAGCGTTCTCTGTGTCTCTGGCTGAACCCTGTGTTCTCGTGTCTCTGGCTGAACCCAGTGTTCTCTGTGCCTCTGGCTGAACCCAGTGTTCTCTGTGTCTCTGGCTGAACCCTGTGTTCTCTGTGTCTCTGGCTGAACCCTGTGTTCTCTGTGTCTCTAGCTGAACCCTGTGTTCTCTGTGTCTCTGGCTGAACCCAGTGTTCTCTGTTTCTCTGGCTGAACCCTGTGTTCTCTGTGTCTCTGGCTGAACCCTGTGTTTTCTGTGTCTCTAGCTGAACCCTGTGCTCACTGTGTCTCTGGCTGAACCCAGTGTTCTCTGTGTCTCTGGCTGAACCCTGTGTTCTCTGTGTCTCTGGCTGAACCCAGTGTTCTCTGTGTCTCTAGCTGAACCCAGTGTTCTCTGTGTCTCTGGCTGAACCCAGTGCTCTATGTGTCTCTATGTCTCTGGCTGAACCCAGTGTTCTCTGTGTCTCTGGCTGAACCCAGTGTTCTCTGTGTCTCTGGCTGAACCCAGCGTTCTCTGTGTCTCTGGCTGAACCCTGTGTTCTCTGTGTCTCTGGCTGAACCCAGTGTTCTCTGTGTCTCTGGCTGAACCCAGTGTTCTCTGTGTCTCTGGCTGAACCCTGTGTTCTCTGTTTTTCTGGCTGAACCCTGTGTTCTCTGTGTCTCTGGCTGAACCCAGTGTTCTCTGTGTATCTGGCTGAACCCAGTGTTCTCTGTGTCTCTGGCTGAACCCAGTGTTCTCTGTGTCTCTGGTTGAACCCTGGGTTCTCTGTGTCTCTGGCTGAACCCAGTGTTCTCTGTGTCTCTGGCTGAACCCAGTGTTCTCTGTGTCTCTGGTTGAACCCTGGGTTCTCTGTCCTGTGAACCAGTGTTCTGTGTCTCTGGCTGAACCCAGTGTTCTGTGTCCTGTAACCCTGTCTTCTGTGTCTCTGGCTGAACCCAGTGTTCTCTGTGTCTCTGGCTGAACCTAGTGTTCTCTGTGTCTCTGGTTGAACCCTGGGTTCTCTGTGTCTTTGCTATTTTCTCTTATTCTGTTTAAAAAGTTCGCCTTAGCCTTCCAGCACTTTCCAGCTAAGTACTCGATCTCATTCCTTGACTTGCTTTCCAGTTTTCATTTCCACTGGTCAGCATTAGGAATTTTCTCATTTCTTAGATGTTCCTTCTTCTCAAGTCTGCTTTATCATGTCCTCCATTTATCATGCCTTTCCCCCTACCCCTCCTGTCTTCTAATGCCATCAGGTTGTGTGTGTGTGGGTGTGTGTAAGGATACGGGTGTGTAAGGGTATGTACTCACCTATTTGTGGTTACAGGGATCGAGTCATTGCTCCTGGCCCGGCTTCTTCACTGATCGCTACTAGGCCCTCTATGTCCCTGCTTAATGAGTTTTATCATGTGTGTGTGTGTGTGTATGTGTGTGTGTGTGTGTGTGTGTGTGTGTGTGTGTGTGTGTGTGTGTGTGTGTGTGTGTGTGTGTGTGTGTGTGTGTGTGTGTGTGTGTGTGTGTGTGTGTGTGTGTGTGTGTGTGTGTGTGAGGGTGTGTGTGTATGGCAGGATGTGTTGGATGCAGGTAGGATGGCAGGTGAAAGTCACAGAGAAAGAGTGAGAAAAAGGGGGAGAGAGAGAGAGATAGAGAGAGAGGTGGGAGAGGTAATGAGAGAAAGAAGTCAGAGAGAGAAGGAGAAAGAGAAAGAAGTGAGAGAGAGAATTCAGAGAGGGAAGTGAGAGAGAGAGAGAGAGAGAGAGAGAGAGAGAGAGAGAGAGAGAGAGAGAGAGAGAGAGAGAGAGAGAGAGAGAGAGAGAGAGAGAGAGAGAGAGAGAGAGAGAGAGAGAGAGAGAGAGCAGACAGAGAGAGAGAGAGAAGAGAGAGAGAAGACAGACAGAGAGAGAGAGAGAGAGAAGACGAGAGAGAGAAGAGACAGAGACGAGAGAGAGAGAGAGAGAGAGAGAGAGAGAGAGAGAGAGAGACTGAGACTGAGACTTCCAGGAAAAGGGTGTCGCTTCGAACATCATCCTTGTTTCCCCTCTTTCATGTTGTCATTTTCCAAGTAGTGATCCCCTCTCTTTTTCCCCCTTCCCTCTCCTCTTCCCCTACCCTCCCCTCTACCTCCTCCCCTCTTTCCCCTCATAACCCTCAGAGAGGGCCATAAGGTTCATGGTAGTGTTGGTTGGGAAGGACACTCTGAACCTTGTGGGCGTGGCGTGCTGACCCCGCCCTCTCATTACCGTGATGATGGGCGTGGTCTCTTACGCTGGCTCGGGTTGCGTGACTCCTGTCCCACGCCCGCACGCCCACCACCAGGCCCTCCACCCGCCCGCACGCCCACCACAACGCCCTCTACCCGCCCGCACGCCCACCACAACGCCTTCCGTTGCCAAGTTACCTACAAACTCGGTTCTGAACCTTCAGAACGCTCGCTGGGTTCATCTCTGGGTCTGCGTAAGGAATGCGTCCTCGCGTATTTCAATACACTCGCGTAGCTTCGAAAATTCGCAATTAAGATTTATACCAGAAATGAACAGGGTGAAGATCTGCCAGGAAAGATTAGAAGAGTAACGCCAGGGAGGATATACCAACGACATACAAAATACTCAGATGGTTACATAGTGACCTGGACGTCCCAGGAGATGAGCCACAATACGGTTGTTAGAAAGTTATTGCCTTGTTTTTAAAGTTTTTATGCTGTTTGGGAAGAGTAGACTGAAGATGACTGGAGGATTAGGGAAATGTAAGAAGGATTTGTCTCGGAGATCACAGTCACCACCACAACTTACCACCCACTACCACCAACACACCTCAACCATCGCTCACCAACTTTATGAACCCCCACCACAACCACAACCACTACAACCACAAATAGCACCATCACCACCACAACCACAATCACAACCATCACAACCCCTATCGCCATCAACACCACAACCACAAACACCATCACAACCACAACCACTACCACCACTACAACCACCACTACCACAACCACCACCATCACAACCACCACCACCACCACAACCACCACTATCACCACAACCACCACCACCACAACCACTACCACCACTACAACCACCACCACCACAACCACCACCACAACCACCACCACCACTACAACCACCACCACCACCACCACAACCACCACTACCACAACCACCACCACCACAACCACCACCACAACCACCACCACCACCACCACAACCACCACCACCACATCCACCACCACCACTACCACCAACACCACCACAAGCACCACTACCACAACCACCACCTCCACACACACCACCACCACCACTACCACCACAACCACCTCCACCCCAACAACAACAAGAAACAAAACCACCACCACAATCACAACCACCACCACCACCACCACCACAATCACAACCACCACAACCACAACCACCACCATCACCACCATAACGACCTACTAAACCATCACTCAGAAACTACAGTCACTATCACTGTTCTTTACAATCCACCTAGAGCAGACACACCTAGAGCAGACATACTTAGAGTAGACACACCTAGAGCAGACACACCTAGAGTAGTCATACCTAGAGCAGACACATCCAGAGCAGACACTCCTAGAGTAGACACACCTACAGGAGCCACACCTAGAGCAGATTCTCTTAGAGAAGACACACTTAGAGCAGTAACTCCTACAGCAGACACACCTAGAGCAGACACAGCTAGAGTAGTCACACCTAGAGCAGTCGCACCTACAGCAGACACACCGAGAGCAGAAACATCTAGACCAGACACACCTAAAGCAGACACACCTTGAGCAGAGACACCTAGAGCAGACACACCTAGAGCAGATACGCTTAGAGCAGACACACCTAGTGCAGACACCTAGATTAATTCACCTAGACCAGACACACCTAGACCAGTCACAGCTAGACCAGTCACAGCTAGACCAGTCACACATAGAGCAGACACACCGAAAGCAGACACGCCTAGAGCAGTCACACCTAGAACAGACACACTTAGAGCAGACACACCTAGAGCAAACACTCCTAGAGCAGACACATCTAGAACATACACAGCTACAGCAGTCACACTTAGAGCAGTCACACCTAGAGCAGACACACCTAGACCAGACACGCCTAGACCAGACACACCTAGAGCAGAAATGTAGAACAGACACACCTAGAGCAGATACTCTTAGAGCAGACACATCTAGTGCAGACACCTAGAGCAGACACCTAGAGCAGACACACCTAGGCCAGTCACATCTAGACAAGTCACACCTAGAGCAGAGACATCTAGACCAAACACACCTAAAGCAGACACACCTTGAGCAGAGACACCTAGAGCAGAGACACCTAGAGCAAACAAACCGAGAGCAGACACACCTAGAGCAGTCACACCTAGAGCAGACACACTTAGAGCAAACACATCTAGAGCAAACACTCCTATAGCAGACACATCTAGAGCATACACAGCTAGAGCAGTCACACCTAGAGCAGTCGCACCTAGAGCAGACACGCCTAGAGCAGACACACCTAGACCACACACATCTAGAGCAGATACTCTTAGAGCAGACACATCTAATGCAGATACCTAGAGAAGACACCTAGAGCAGACACACCTAGACCAGTGACACAGAGACCAGACACACCTAAAGCAGACACGCCTAGAGCAGAGACACCTAGAGCACACACATCTAGAGCACACACACCTAGAGCAGACACAGCTAGAGCAGACACATCTAGAGCAGACACACCTAGAGCAAACACGCCTAGAGCAAACACACCTAGAGCAGACACACCTGAAGCAGACACACCTGAAACAGACACACCAAGTGCAGAGGCACCTAAAGCAGATACCTACAGCAGACACACCTACTGCATATACCTAGAGCAGACACACCTAGAGCAGACACACGTAGAGAAGACACCTGGAGCAGACACGCCTAGAGCAGACACAGACACACCTGAATCAGACACAGACACACGTAAAGCAGACACACCAAGTGAAGATGCACCTAAAGCAGATACCAAGAGCAGACCCACCAAGAGCAATCACACCTAGAGCATATACCTAGAGCAGACACACCTAGAGCAGACACACGTAGAGAAGGCACTTGGAGCAGACACGCCTAGAGCAGACACACCTAGAGCAGTCACACCAAGTGCAGAGACACTTAAAGCAGATACATAGAGCAGACAAACCTAGAGCAGACACACCTAGAGCAGACACACACAGAGAAGACACACCTAGAGCAGAAACATAGAGCAGACACACCTAGAGCAGTCACAACTACAGCAGACACACCAAGTGCAGAGACACATAAACCAGATTCCTAGAGCAGACACACCTAGAGCAATCACACCTAGAGCATGTACCTAGAGCAGGCACCCCTAGAACAGACACGTAGAGAAGACACCTGGAGCAGACACACCTAGAGCAGTCACACCTAGATCAGACGCACCTAGAACAGACACACCTAGAGCAAACACGCCTAGAGCAGACACACCTAGAGCAGACACACCTAGAACAGACACACCTAGAGTAGTCACACCTAGAACAGACACACCTAGAGCAGACACACCTAGAGCAGACACACTAAGAGCAAACACACCTAGAGCAGACACACCTAGAGTAGTCACACCTAGAACAGACACACCTAGAGCAGACACACCTAGAGCAGACACACTAAGAGCAAACACACCTAGAGAAGACACCTAGAGCAGACACACCTAGAGCAAACACACCTAGAGAAGACACCTAGAGCAGACACACCTAGAGCAAACACACCTAGAGCAAACACACCTAGAGCAAACACACCTAGAGCAGACACGTTTAGAGCAGACACACCTACAGCAGACACTCCAAGTGCAGAGACACCTAAAGCAGATACCTAGAGCACACACACCTAGAGCAATCACACCTGGAGCAGACACACCTAAAGAAAACACCTAGAACCGACACACATAGAGCAAACACGCCTAGAGCAGACACAGACACACCGGAAGCAGACACACCAAATGCAGAGACACCTAAAGAAGATACCTAGAGCAGACACACCTAGAACAGACACACCTAGAGCAAACACACCTAGAGCAGACACACCTGGAGCAGACACACCTAGAGAAGACACCTAGAGCCGACACACATAGAGCAAACACACCTAGAGCAGACACAGACACACCGGAAGCAGACACACCAAATGCAGAGACACCTAAAGAAGATACCTAGAGCAGACACACCTAGAACAGACACACCTAGAGCAAACACACCTAGAGCAATCATACCTAGAGCAAACACACCTAGAGAAGACACCTAGAGCCGACACACATAGAGCAGTCACACCTAGAACAGACACACTTAGAGCAGACACACCTAGAGCAATCACACATAGAGCAGACACACTTACAGCAGACACACCTAGAGCAATCACACCTAGAGCATATACCTAGAGCAAACACACCTACAGCAGTCACACATAGGGCAGACACACCTAGAGCAGACACACCTTGAGCAGAAATAAAGAGCAGACACGCCTAGAGTAGACACACCTACAGCAGACACACCTAGAGCAGTCACACTTAGAACAGACACACCTAGAGTAGACACCTAGAGCAGACACACCTAGAGCAAACACACCTAGAGCAGACACACCTGGACCAGACACACCAAGTGCAGAGACACCTAAAGCAAATACCTAGAGCAGACACACCTAGAGCAAACACACCTAGAGCAAACACACCTAGAGCAAACACACCTAGAGCAAACACACCTAGAGCAAACACACCTAGAGCAAACACACCTAGAGCAAACACACCTAGAGCAAACACACCTAGAGCAAACACACCTAGAGCAGAAATGCAGAGCAGACACGCCTAGAGCAGACACACCTACAGCAAACACACCTAGAGCAGACACTCCTGAAGCAGACACGCCAAGTGCATAGACACCTAAAGCAGATACCTAGAGCAGACACACCTAGAGCAAACACACGTAGAGCAGACACACCTAGAGAAGACACCTGGAGCATACACACCTAGAGCAGACACACCTAGAGCAGTTACACCAAGTGCAGAGACACCTAAAGCAGATACATAGAGCAGACACACCTAGAGCAGACACACACAGAGAAGACACACCTAGAGCAGAAACATAAAGCAGACACACCTAAAGCAATCACACCTAGAGCATATACCTAGAGCAGACACACTTAGAGCAGATACCTAGAACAGACACCTAAACCAGATACCTTGAGCTGACACACTTAGAGCAGATACCTAGAACAGACACCTAAACCAGATACCTAGAGCTGACGCACTTAGAGCAGATACCTAGAACAGACACTTAAACCAGATACCTTGAGCAGACACACTTAGAGCAGTTACCTAGAACAGACACTTAAACCAGATACCTTGAGCTGACACACTTAGAGCAGTTACCTAGAACAGACACCTAAACCAGATACCTAGAGCTGACACACTTAGAGCAGATACCTAGAACAGACACCTAAACCAGATACCTAGAGCTGACACACTTAGAGCAGATACCTAGAACAGACACTTAAACCAGATACCTAGAGCTGACGCACTTAGAGCAGATACCTAGAACAGACACTTCAACCAGATACCTAGAGCTGACACGAGACTTGCACCACCCAATCACAATGCAAACTTACAAGAGTATTCTTGTAGCCGGGTTCATGGCGGCCTCAGCAGCCCAGACATAAACCATCCCACACCGCACATGTTATGACTGAAATTTTAATAAACTGCTCACACTATATATAAGACCTTTGTAAAAACAAGAAGCGAAATAAAAAACAGAATACACCATTTTAACAGCTGCCTCTAAGGCAACAGTATAATAAAGACTGGTGGCAACGACAATATATGTGCGCACTATTCTCCGTCTTTACGTGTTTTAATTTCAATTGTAAGCCAAAATTTGCAACTTAGTAGAACATATTAATAAATTAATACACATGTGCAACACTTGGGTATCTTAATAAGAAAAAGGTCGCCTCTTTATTGAATTGAAGAAAGTTTGTCGCTTAGACGAAGGTTGTGAGCAATAGAGACAGCCAAGTGTTGTACATGTGTCTACTTGAAGATTGAGACACTTATGCACCATATGGGAATCTTTATTTAGAAAACGTTTCGCCACACAGTGGCTTCATCAGTCCAATACAAAGCAGAGAGGTGCAAGAAGAGGAGGAGATTGAGGTAATCAGTCCCTCAGCCTGGAGTCAATGTGTTCAGTTCATCGATCTTGTAGAATGTGTGGTGAAACGTTTCCTAAATAAAGATTCCCATGTGTTGCATAAGTGTCTCAATCTTCAACTTGTCGGTTTTCAAAACCATTCATCACATGTGTCTACTTACTCGCCAGAATTGTTGTACCATCACTATAATGATACACTAGTCAACAACAAACCAGAATTAAAAAATATCTATACAGAAATCTAAACTCTTACTTGACAGGCAAGAGAGTGGCTCCATACGAGGGTTCGTCTCAGACCGAGCCGCGGGGGCGTTGACCCCCGAAACTCTCTCCAGGTATACAAGGGCTCCACAAATACTTTACCTCATCAACACCTTCACGAAGTTTTAGAGATGATGATGATGATGATGATGATGATGATGATGATGATGATGATGATGATATAGATAATATTTAAATTGTGAAAAATATAAGATTTATCATTCTCTTTTTCAGTGAAACTGTTGATATCATTACTGGGATGATGCATCTGATGAGTGGCAACAAGGACACTGATACATGTATTTGGTTGGTCATTGATGAGTTTTAGTGGTAAGTCACCATGCTCTTCCAGGTCCGGTTTGTTCCTCTGCTTAATAATAATAATAATAATAATAATAATAATAATAATAATAATAATAATAATAATAATAATAATAATAATTTTTATTTCTACAAGTACATGATACAATTTATACAGACCATAACTGTCAGTAATGATATACTATATAGAAAGCTCCAGGTTTTGCAGAGCATTTCGGGCAACTTAGGTTAATTTTGTCTCCAGGATGCTACCCACACCAATCGGCTAACACCCAGGTACATACTTGCTCAGCTGAGTGGGCTACCAACCTAGCTATGGGACACCGTAGTTAGAATTGCATTTGCATGTCTAAAACCACCTTCAGCCATGTACGAACATGGAAAGCAAGTAAAAATGGCTCAACCACTGCACTAAGCCTGGGGTATTTAGCAACAATATTTGCTTTTGCTTCGAGATCTATAGTCATACCAATGAGTTCTTCCTGCGAATGTCAGTTAATATCTACACTTTGTATTTCCAAATCAAATGGCGTTAGAAGCCAGTCAGGTTGGTGTATTTTCTGCCAAGCGCACAATAAAGTGTTCCCTTAGTTCGTCAAGGTGTGTTGTGTCTCCAGGTCACCATCCCAAAGGTTTTTCCACTTTCTTCCAACTGCCGTAAATTTGAAAAATTTTGAAAAACCCTTCGTGCCAGTGAAGCTTTAAATAGGTCTATTTTGACTTGGAAGCCTACTAGAATTGTCCTGGCCCGAATAATCGTACACTTACACTTTTTTTAATTCTTCATGCATTATTAGAAACAGTACGGTTGAGTTATTTATAAGTCTTCAAGTCTTTGCAAACAATCACCCACAGACAGCCACCTCACCTCAGTGAGCAAAAGTTACTGGTTCAGGGTTCTATCATTCTTTTCACAGAGTATCGCTCAACAATCCCGAGTTGAGTGGATGTGCTTTGATTTTATTAATTGATCTGATACACACTTGCGAGGCATCATGCAGTTCACTATTGAGTTTCTTGGCTATAAGATGGTGTCTGTGTAATACACAATGAACAGTACGTACATCAGATACCTTCTCTTAAGTAAAGTGGCAAATCCTCCGTAAGCGGCCAATCATAACTGGTGGATCATCAGCAGCCACTGCAGTAATATTGCTGAGGGATGTATTGGGATTCTCTAAATATCCCCCCCCCCCACACTGAAAAAATTGTCTAACCTGTTGCAACAGTGTTAAGAGACTTGGCAAATAAAAATCTCTCAACAGTGCACTTTTGACTTCTTCTGTAATACCTCACATAGCTCATGAGAATATTTGAGGTGTCGAAGGTTGGCTCATCGAGATGGAGAGAAAACCTGGAGTGCTGAAGCTCAGTGATGTGAGGGTTTTTTCAACATCATTAATGACAGACATTTTAGGATAGGTTGAGAGTCTTTCTCCATAACAGTTCCAGTCACCTATGTAATTGCTGGAATTATGATCTCACCAATTGTATGCGATTTTCCTTTCTTCGCTATGATGAGGGAGATACTGTATGGTGCCTTCACTTCTCCTTTATTATCAACATTTGCAGCTGCTTTGAAAAATCTTTAAATTTTGTCGATTTTTAATATTTTCTTTCATTGCCTTAAAATAATCAAGGTCTTCATTTTTCTTATCAGAGTAAACTTTTTCAAGGTGGTCTGTTATCTTGGAAGGTTTCACGGCATCATTACTGAAAGTTTTTTTTCACATAAAAGACCCACAGGCATTGTTTCATTGGTAAATGAATTTATGAATCCAAATTTTGAGACGAGAGTACGCTCAGTATGGGAAGAAAACAGGAATATACACATATGTATATCCTTCCCGGGACAGGAGAGACGAGAGAAACAAGGTGGAGGGTGGAAGGCCGCAGATACACAACGCAAAGCACGTCTCCGGTCATTTACTGATCCCCCAGCCATTTATCGACCTCTTCGATAGTTCCATCGACCCTTAGGGATCGATATTGGTCACTTTGGGAAACCCTACTCTAGCCAAACCAAGTCAGTGAGCAGAGGTTCTACACCATTGTCACTTACTACAGTACTGTTTCAAAGAGAACACCTAAGTAGAGCAGTTCTTGGTTTCCAAGAAGTGTAATATCTTCTTTTCTGAAGCGCGACATGTCATATTTTATTGTTTGGGAGTAAAACCTGGTATAGATTAATGAGACGGTGGATAAAGATACTCATGCAGTATAATGCGATTCTTTATTGACAACGTTTCGCTCACTCCAATTTTTTTATTGTCTTTTGCTCATAACTGAATAATCCTTCATACTATCAGATTCAAATTTCAAACTCTTGTCCACGGTTATGAGGACCAGATTATACGAACAACTGGCATGTGCAAGTGCCCAATGACCAACGTTATTGAACTCATTCCCGGCATCCTGGAACGGTTCAGATAACTTACAAAATCCTCTGCAGCTTAGCTTCAAGCGTTCAAGAAAGATGTTTTCTAATTCGACAACAGCGGTGAGTGAAATTAAAGTGTGAAGGAGCAGATTTGGCCATTGTTAGTTTAATAACTTTATTAGGCACCCCATACCCATCCTTTGGACGGTAGTCGAAAGATTACAGAGGTACATAATTGGTCCAGGGACTAGACTCCAAAGTTTTGATAACTGAACAAGTTACAAAGGTAATAAACTAGATCTGGTCACAATCATGACCAAGTTACAAAGGTAATGAGCTCCAGGTTAGAGCTGGTCACACTCATGGCAAGTTACGAAGGTAATGAACTAGATCTGGTCACAATCATGACAAGTTGCAAAGGTAATGAGTTCCAGGTAGAGCTGGTCACAATCATGACAAGTTACAAAGGTAATGAATCATAAACACGTCCATACATGGTTACAATCATGAACAAATTAGAGTAATGAGAAATTAACAAACATTCTATGGAATGCATCATTGCCCCAACAACAGATGTTGCTAGGTTCCTGTCCCTCCTCGGAATGGCAGTCAGACAGCCATTGCAAACAGCAACAGGTTGCGCCAGGATCTGCTGCTTGCAGGAGCACCAACGACCCTCCCCAAGAGGTCAGCGACTCCACTAGCAGCCCGAGGGAGAGCTGCCCTGGGGACGTGTCAACGTCCTGGTGGACGCCAATTTGATTGCAGATCCCAGAAGGCGCAGCAGCTGTCACCTCTGTCTGCTGGGTGGGGCTGTAGGTTGTTCCCACCTGGAGCCCTCCAGATGCCCAGACATCCACCGTGCGCACGAATGTTGAAGCTTTAAGGAACTGAGTGCACACTGCCTGTGGCACACCTGAAAGCTGCCTCGCGGTCGTGCTCCACTGCGCGGTCCCTGCAGTGAAGTTCCCGTGAGCCCGGCACACTCTGTGCCATCGCTGTCATCGTGGGCTGGGAGGGAAAAAGTACTCTCTACAGTTGGGGTGGCGCTGGAAGTTGGGTGGGTGAGTTGTATGGTTGAGGCGCAGGGGTGAGGGGTTATGAGAGGGTTACTGTTTACTACACATGGGGCAAGTCTAGGGAAGGGGGGTGAGGGGCACTTCCCTACACACTGATTGCGCACTGTTGTTCACACTGTCCTGCCTACAACAAACACAACATTTATTTGTTTCCCATGCACATCATGAAAGATATGGGCATGTGACTCCTCAAAACCAGTGTTCCCTTCATCTTTATCCCCCCACTGGCGGCGTGGGGGAGGAGGCACTGACTGGTCCAGATCTGGACACACTCAACACCACACCCAACCCTCACAAACTGTACAACACTTCCACTATTTACGCTGTAAAGATGCACTGGGATGTCCTCCGTATATGTAAAACTGCATGAAATTTTGATTCCTGATCAATCACCACGATCAAAATATATAGTTTACCTGGATACCTGGAGGTTATTCCGGGGATCAACGCCCCCGCGGCCCGGTCCATGACCAGGCCTCCCGATGGATCAGGGCCTCATCAACTAGGTTGTTACTGCTGGCCGCACGCAGTCCAACGTACGAGCCACAGCCCGGCTGATCCGGCACTGACTTTAGGTATCTGTCCAGCTCTCTCTTGAAGGCAGCCAGGGGTTTATTGGCAATTCCCCTAATGCTTGATGGGAGGCTGTTGAACAGTTTTGGGCCCTGGACACTTATGGTGTTTTCCCTTAGTGTACCAATGGCGCCCCTACTTTTTATTGGGGGCATTTTGCATCGCCTGCCCAGTCTTTTACTTTCGTAGGGAGTGATTTCTGTGTGCAGATTTGGGACCATTCCTTCCAGGATTTTCCAAGTGTAGATTATGATATATCTCTCCCTCCTGCGTTCCAACGAGTACAAATCAAGTGCTTCCAAGCGTTCCCAGTAGTTAAGGTGCTTGACAGAACTTATATGTGCAGTAAAGGATCTCTGTACACTCTCTAGATCTGCGATTTCACCTGCTTTGAATGGAGATGTTAATGTACAGCAGTATTCCAGCCTAGAGAGAACAAGTGATTTGAAAAGGATCATCATTGGCTTGGCATCTCTCGTTTTGAACGTTCTCATTATCCATCCTATCAGTTTCTTTGCACGTGCGATCGTGGCACTGTTGTGATCCTTGAAAGTGAGATCCTCAGACATTACTACCCCTAGGTCCCTTACATTATTTTTCCGCTCTATTGTATGGCCAGAGTCTGTAGTATACTCTGTTCTAGTTATTATCTCCTCCAGTTTTCCATAACGGAGTAGTTGGAATTTGTCGTCATTGAACATCATATTGTTTACCGTTGCCCACTGGAAAACTTTGTTTATATCTTCTTGGAGGTTAACCGCGTCCTCAGCAGATGACAGCCTCATGCAGATCCTAGTATCATCCGCAAAGGATGATACGGTGCTGTGATGTATATCTCTGTCTATGTCAGATATGAGGATGAGGAATAAGATGGGGGCAAGTACTGTGCCTTGTGGAACAGAGCTCTTCACTATGGCAGCCTCCGATTTAACTCTGTTGACCACTACTCTTTGTGTTCGATTTGTTAGTAAGTTGAAGATCCATCTCCCCACTTTCCTAGTTATTCCTTTAGCACATATTTTATGGGCTATTACGCCATGATCGCATTTGTCAAATGCTTTTGCAAAGTCTGTGTATATTACATCTGCATTCCGATTTTCTTCCAGTGCATCCAAGGCCATATCATAGTGATCCAGTAGTTATGAGAGGCAGGAGCGACCTGCCCTGAACCCATGTTGCCCTGGATTGTGCAGATTTTGGGAATCCAGGTGATTTGCAATCCTGCTTCTTAGCACTCTTTCAAAGATTTTTATGATGTGGGACGTCAGAGCTATTGGTCTATAGTTCTTAACTAATGCTTTGCTGCCACCTTTATGGAGTGGGGCTATATCCGTTGTTTTAAGTGACTGTGGAATTTCACCCATGTCCAAGCTCCTCCTCCATAGTGTACTTAGGGCACGCGAGAGGGGTTTCTTGCCGTTCTTAATGAATACAGAGTTCCACGAGTCTGGGCCCGGGGCTGAGTGCATAGGCATGTTGTCAATGGGTTTTTCGAAATCTATTGGAGTTAGGGTAATGTCGGAAATCTGGCATACATTGATGGAGTTTTGAGGCTCGTTCAAGAAGAAATCATTTGGGTCGTCGATCCTCAGTCCGATTAGTGGTTCACTAAACACAGAGTCGTACTGGGATTTCAATATTTCACTCATTTCCTTGTTGTCATCTGTGTAAGTCCCATCCTGTCTGAGTAAGGGCCCGATACTAGATGTGGTATTTGTCTTGTTTATGGCATATGAAAAGATATATTTTGAATTTCTTTCAATTTCACTAATAGCTTTAAGCTCCTCTTGTCTCTCCTGGTTCCTGTAAGAGTCATTTAACTTAAGTTCGATAGTTTCCACTTCCCTGGTCAGCGCCTCCTTTCGTGTATCAGATATTCTAGCACTCCTGAGGAGCTCAGTGACTCTTCGTCGTCTTCTGTAGAGGGATCATCTTTCTCTCTCCAGTTTACTCCTGCTCTTCTTCTTTCTTAGGGGAATATGCCTAGAACATGCTTCAGCTGCCAGGAAGGTGATCCTTTCAAGGCACTGGTTTGGATCCATGTCATTTAAGATATCTTCCCAACATGTTTCGTTTAGGACATGGTTTACCTGGTCCCAGTTGATGTTCTTGTTGTTGAAGTTGTATTTTGTGAAGACACCTTCACAGGTACATGCATTCTGCTGATCAGGACCCCTATGCATGTACGTCTGGACTTCGATTAGGTTGTGATCAGAATTAGTTGTTTTTGATATTCTTATGTCTCTTATCAGGTCCTCATTATTTGTGAAGATAAGGTCAAGTGTGTTTTCTAGTCTTGTTGGCTCCACTATCTGCTGGCTTAAGGTGTGTTTTTCGCAGAGACTTAGTAGCTCATGTGTGTGTGACCTTTCATCTGCGCTACCTCCGGGGATTGTTTCAGCTATAACATTATTTGCTACATTCTTCCATTTTGTATGCCTTAGGTTGAAATCACCAAGCAGTAAGATGTTTGGGGATGGAGCTGGAAGGTTTTCCAGGCAGTAATCAATTTTCAGTAGCTGTTCCTTGAACTGTTGTGAGGTTGCATCTGGTGGCTTATGTACAACCACAATGACTAGGCTTTGGTTCTCGATCTTTATTGACAGAACTTCAACTACCTCATTTGTGGTGTTCAGCAACTCCGTGCAGATGAGAGACTCTTTGACATACAGGCCAACCCTCCCCCCCTTGTTGCCTGTTCATTCTGTCACATCTAAAAAGGTTGTAACCACTTATCCATATTTCACTGTCAAAGTGATCTTTTGTGTGAGTCTCTGTGAAGGCTGCAAACATTGCATTAGACTCCTCTAGAAGTCCACTGATAAAAGGTATTTTGTTGTTGGTGGATGGCTTAAGGCCCTGTATATTAGCAAATATGAAAGAGGTTGTATTCTGTGTCTGTTGGGGGGATTTTGTTATTGGCATCAGTAGTTGTAATTCTGGAGGGCCATGGGTGGTCACTGGCTGCGCCTCCAGTCCAACAAGGCTTCAAGGTGGTGGACTATTTTTGTTATTTCCTTCCATTTTCTGTTTCCGTTTCCTGCCACTAAAAAATCACCTGGAGTTGGGTTGTCATAACTCCTATTGTTTGTCTTGAGGGGTCTGTGCCTCCTGGTCCCTTTTAGATGGTATGCATGGCAGTCGATGTTGTAACACTGCTTCTGGAGGACCGAGGAGTGACACATTTTTGGGTGAAAGAAAGTACAGGAAGAAGAACGACACACTCCTTTAGACAGGAGGTCGCTACATTTTTTGGGATGCTCAAAGTTGCATGTCCCATTTTTTTTCCTGATATTCCATGCTTACAGATGCCCCAAGCATAATATTTGCACAAATTCACCATTGGTTGAGAATTGTTGGGAAGTGTGTTGTCAATTTCTGCAGGTTCTGGGACTGCAATATAATCCTCAGTAACCAAGCCAGGGCCACCCCGTCCTGGATTCCATCTACTTTCCTCAGTAGAGGAAGAAGGAAGAGACTCCTCTCCAACATCTGTACTGTGGGCCATGGTCTTGTGCAATGATGGTTGTATATTTACGGTTTTAGTGGTGGTTGTGGTAGGGTCCCTAGTAGAGTCTGGGCTGGCAGTAAGGCTGGGGGCTGGGTCTGAGTCAGCACTGGGGCTGGGGGCTGAGCCTGGGCCAGCTATGACTGGGGAATGGGGCTGGGGGCTGAGCCTGGGCCAGCTATGACTGGGGAATGGGGCTGGGGGCTGAGCCTGGGCCAGCTATGACTGGGGAATGGGTCTGGTTTAGCAATATGTTTGATTAACTCTTTTGGTTGGCTTCAGTATTTAATGGCTGATGCAGCTTACGGGCAGGATTGCATGTAAATCTATTGTTTAAATTACGTATTCTCTTGCTTGACTCAAATATTCGCCCATCTCATTCTCAAATTCGGGAACTTTCATATGCCTTAAATCACCCATTAAATTCCTGTGACTTTAACATTTTATATAAATACCCTTATTCACTAATAATAATAATAATAATAATAATAATAATAATAATAATAATAATAATAATTATATATTTATTTTTACAAGTACATGTACAAGGTATACAGTCCTACATGACATCAATGACATACTACAATATAAAAAGCAGCTTGGTGGCTGAAGTTCTCGCTTCACACAGCTAGAGTCCGGGCTCGATTCCCGGCGAGGATAGAACATTGGGCGTGTTTCTTAACACCGGTTGTCTATGTTCCCCATCAATAAAAGAGATACCTGGGTGTTAGTCGACTGGTGTGGGTCGCATCCTGGGACATAACTGACCTAATTTGCCCGAAATGCTCAGCATAACAAGTGGCTTTCTATATAGTAGTATGTCACTGATGTCAGCTAGGACTGTATACCTTGTACATGTAGAAATAAAGATATTATAATTATTATTATTATTATTATTATTATTATGCAGAGCATTTCGGGCAAATTAGGTCAGTTTTGTCCCATGAGGCCTGGTCACAGACCGGGCCGCGGGGGCGATGACCCCCGGAACCCTCTCCCGGTAAACTCTCTCCAGGATGCGACCCACACCAGTCGACTAACACCCAGGTACTCATTTTACTGATGGGTGAACAGGGACAGCAGGTGTAAGGAAACACTCAATGTTTCCACCTTTTACTGGGAATCGAACCCGGATCCTCAGCGTGTGAAGGGAGAGCTTTTGCCACCTGGCCACGGGCCACCATAGCCTGATGGCTTTAGATTGTTGAAACCCGAACTTGAAACCCGAGCTAAATAACAATGAAAAATAAATTCAGTTCTTCATAGTTCGACGCTCAAGAAATGTATAAGGAACCTTTATACACAGAGCTTAAATTATTATTATAATCAAGAGGGAAGCGCGGAGGATTATACAAGAAGGCATTGTATTCGGGGAACTGGAGCACAGATCCAATTCCCTAAATTCACCAACATATACACAGAGCTTAAAACTAGATCTTAATAGCTAAGAAAATCAATTTAACTCCTAACCATAATTTACTATAGTTTAACCAGTGAAGAAATACATCGGAAACCTGATATGTAAAATAATTTTCAGTTATTTTAACATTAATATATCCTTTAAGAATTATATAATCCCACACAAACATCCCAAACTTCAGTGAGAATCTAAAGGCACTAATAACAAACCGACAAATGAACAAGCACCACCTTCTTTTAGCTGGAGACTTCAATATCAACCTTGGCCTAACAGATGATCAGACTGTAACTGATTTCATCAACAATATGAACAACACACTTCTCATACCAACAATAACTAAACCAACCAGGCTGACTGAGACAAGTGCAACCATAATAGACCACATATGGACCAATATACTAGCCCCCCTTAAATCAGGGATAATCACAGACAGCACTACTGACCACTACCCAACCTTCCTCTTAACAAACATTAGTAAGCCACCACTCGAATACAACAAAGTTTCATTTAGACTCCATGACGAGGCCTCAATAAGGAATTTCACAGCAGACCTAGAGACTGTTGACTGGCCTACAGAATTCTCCAGTGCCAATGGTATTGACGTGTACTTAGCTCAGTGGTGACGTGTACTTAGCTCAGTGGTGACGTGTACTTAGCTCAGTGGTGACGTGTACTTAGCTCAGTGGTGACGTGTACTTAGCTCTGTGAAGACCTGTTTGTGTGCTCTTGAGTGGTGACCTGTACTTTGAGTGCTGACCTATACTTAACTCTGTGAAGAAGTGTCTTGTTTGCTCCCGTGGACTGAACCAAGATGCCCTCCATCGAGCAACTTTACCAGCAACTTAAGGAAGAATTGAGGGCAGCGAAGATGGAGATACGGCGATTGACCGAGGAAAACAAGAGGATTCGTAGTAGTCCTCCTGTTTCGAGTCCTCAGGTCAAGAAGGGATCGTGGTCAGTGGCTGGACAGCAGGGGACGACGAAGTTGACGATCAAGAAGACGAATGGAAAGCCAGAAACGATGAAGAAGAAAGAGACTGCTGTGGAAACTCCCGTGGAAACCTCCAACGCATTCTCGGTGCTACCCGACGAATGTGAGTCTACTACTGGGATCGTCACGACGAACGACAACAAGGAAGGTAAGAATATTGTTGTTGTTGGGGATAGCCAGGTTAGATACATGGATAGGGCATTCTGCTTGAAGGACAGGAGTAGGAGACAAAGGGTATGCTTTCCTGGGGCTGGGATGGAGGACATTGTTAGCCGGCTTGACAACATCATGAACGGTAATGGGATCAATCCTATTATTTGCCTCAGTGCTGGAGGCAATGATGTAGGCAAGCGTAGAAGTGAGGATTTAGTTAGAAAGTTCAGGACAGCTATAGACATGATTAGGAAGAAGGGGGGGCGCCCTGTTATATGTGGCATTTTGCCAAGAAGAGGTGTTGGTAATGAATGGTTGTCCAGAGCAATTGGTATTAATTGTTGGCTGGATAAACACTGTAAGGATAATGCAGTACCATTCATTGACAACTGGGACAACTTCTATGGCCGAAATGACATGTATGCCAGGGATGGGGTTCACTTATCCAGGGCAGGTGTGGGTTTTCTTGCTAACTCAGTTGAGGGGGTTGTTAGGACTTTAAACTAGGATTAGTTAGAGGTATGGGTTTAGAAATGATTAATAATGAGTATGGATATATTGACTTATGCTCTGATATTAAGAATCTTAATAGTAACTGTCATGTAGTAACTCTGGGTAATGATAATTTCAGAAATTGTGTAAAAACAAAGATGAATAGGAAAAATGTGCAGAAGAAAAAACATATGATGGTATTTTATGCTAACAGTCGAAGTGCAAGAAATAAAATTAATGAACTACGTTTGGTAGCATGTGCTGGGAACTTTGATATCATTGCATTAACTGAAACGTGGTATGATTTAAAGAGTCGGGATATGACTGCTGAGTGTAATATTCAGGGATTTAAGTTATTCAATGTGGATAGATGTAATGGGAAGGGGGGAGGAGTTGCATTGTATGTTCGAGAAAATATTAATTGTTGCATAAAAACAGGTATAAAAATAGATGGAGCAGTAACAGAGTCTGTTTGGGTAGAGTTCGTGGAGGGTCAAGAAAAACTAATTCTAGGTGTAATATACCGACCTCCAGGCTTGGATCACGATAGAGGGAGACTTCTTTGGGACGAAATTGTTAGGGCTTCTGGACACAGTAACGTAGTCATAGTAGGGGACTTTAACTTTAGCCAAATTGACTGGAATTCTTTGACAGGTAATCTAGAGTCCAGTGACTTCATGGAAACAGTTCAGGACTGTTTTCTGAAACAGAGTGTAACTGAACCTACCAGGGGTAATAATTTGCTAGACCTAGTCTTGTCAAATAAGGAAACACTCGTGAATAATCTGGAGATCACTGAAGAGCTTGGCGCAAGTGATCACAAATCCATCACCTTTAGCATTAATTGGGAATGCAAGAATAATGATAATACAGTAAAAATCCCCGATTTTCGTTCTGCCGATTATAATGGACTTAGGGAACATCTGTCTAATCTTGATTGGGGTTATCTAGCTAATGATTTTATTGACGATAATCATACTTATGAATATGAAGGGATCTGCTTTTATGATTGTTTTCTTAATAATGTACACAGTGCCCAGAGTATATACATTCCCCAGAGAGAAATTAGGTCTAATAATAACGATCCCAAATGGGTTAACAGGAGGCTAAAGCATCTATTAGGGGAGAAAAGGGGAATTTATAGGCGCATCAGAAGAGGAGAGGTTAACCTTACTGACCAATATGTTCAGCTTAAAAGAGAAGTAAAAAAGGCGATTAGAAAGGCTAAACGTGACTATGAAATTAGAGTCGCTAATGAATCAAAGACTAATCCAAAGGGGTTCTTTCAAGTGTATAGGACGAAGGTGAAGGAAAAAGTAGGACCTCTGAAATCTGGGAATGGACAGCTGACGGATAATGAACTGGAAATGTGTTCCTTATTTAATGACTATTTTTTGTCAGTTTTTACACAGGAAGATGTAAATGAGATTCCAGTAATTAACAATTATTTAGTTCCTGATGAATTTAAGTTAACTAATATTACTGTCACGAGGGACATGGTTATTAAACAGATAGACAAACTGAAACAAAATAAGTCCCCGGGACCCGATGAGTTGTTTTCAAGGGTACTTAAGGAATGCAAGATGGAGCTTAGTCAGCCATTAACGAGTGTATTCAATGCGTCCATCCTTACCAGTGTTGTGCCAGAGATGTGGAAGATGGCTAATGTGGTTCCTATATTCAAATCAGGGGATAAGTCCACTCCTTCAAATTACCGTCCAATAAGCCTGACATCTATAGTGGGCAAGTTATTAGAATCAATTATAGCTGACATTATCAGAAGTCACCTTGAAGAGCATAACTTGATAAATGAATCTCAGCATGGATTCACGAGAGGTCGTTCCTGCCTGACAAACTTACTGACGTTCTTCAATAGAACATTTGAGGCAGTTGACAGTGATAAGGAATATGATATTGTTTATTTGGATTTTAGTAAAGCCTTCGACAGAGTACCTCACAAGAGACTCTTAAGAAAAGTGGCAGCTCATGGTATAGGAGGTAAAGTTCTAGCATGGATTGAGGCATGGCTTACCAATAGAAAGCAGAGAGTTACCATTAATGGAGTGAAATCTGAATGGGGATTAGTCACTAGTGGCGTTCCACAAGGATCAGTTTTAGGCCCTCTCTTGTTCATAATTTACATTAATGACCTTGATGAAGGGATTACTAGTGACATGAGTAAGTTTGCTGATGATACAAAGATAGGCCGTATAATTCACTCTGAGGAGGATATCAATGAACTCCAGGACGATTTGAACAAATTAATGTCTTGGTCTGAGAAATGGCAGATGAAGTTTAATGTGGATAAGTGTAAGGTACTTGCCCTTGGTAATGAAAATAACCCTCGAAGCTATAATCTAGGTGAAGTAGAGCTTGGTCATACAGAATGTGAAAAAGACTTGGGAGTCATGGTAAGCAGAAATCTAAAGCCAAGACAGCAGTGCCTCAGTGTGCGCAACAAGGCCAACAGATTACTTGGATTTATCTCAAGAAGTATAAGTAACAGAAGTCCAAAAGTTATTTTACAGCTCTATACATCACTAGTGAGGCCTCATTTAGATTATGCTGCTCAGTTTTGGTCCCCTTACTACAGGATGGACATAGACTCATTAGAGAACATACAGAGAAGAATGACTAAAATGATTTACTGTGTAAGGAACCTCCCGTATGAAGATAGACTTAAAGCCTTAAATCTCCACTCTCTGGAGAGGCGTAGAATGAGGGGAGATATCATTGAAGTGTATAAGTGGATGACGGGCATAAACAAGGGAGACATTAATAAAGTACTGAGGGTGTCGAACCAGGTAAGAACCAGGAATAATGGATTTAAGTTGGATAAATTTAGATTTAGAAAGGACATAGGTAAGTACTGGTTTTCTAACAGAGTTGTAGATGCGTGGAACAGTCTTCCCAGTGGGGTGATAGAGGTTAGGACCTTGGGTAGCTTTAAGAAGAGACTGGACAAATATATGAGTGGGAGGGGCTGGGTTTGATTGGTGTCAAGGGGTACGGGAGTTATTTCTTGAGTAGCTTTAGGTAGATGTCGTTTTGATAAGGACCTGCCTCGTATGGGCCAGTAGGCCTTCTGCAGTGTTCCTACATTCTTATGTTCTTATGTTCTTAAAAATGTGCCATCAATGATGCAACAAATGACCTGGCTCATATGTTAAAGATTAGTGTGGGTAGTGATTCAACAGAACCCACACCCACATGCGTTTGACAACAGACCACGGCATCCTACTCACAACTTGACCACAGTGTTATGGGAGGCCATGGCCAATGGTTTGATCCTACCTATCAACATGTCAAACACACACACAGCTTAGCAAATACGGAAATACTTGACATCAGAGTTTCCGTATAGTGTCCTGACCCTTTCCTCTCAATGCATATCATGATCTTCCAAACTAGCATCCCAACACCTGAAACCATTCTCTTGTCAGACGAAGACTATGTCATCTCCCATCCTAATCTTGGTCACCAACAATCTCACAGGAACAGAGGAGCCGTTCAAAATAACATTAAGATATGTTATCAAACTACGCTAACACTGGCAAAATCACTACATAAGAGTTAGCAGACAGGTGTTGCAACAACTTCTAACATTGACTAATGTCACTTGACTGCAGACATAATGAGGCAATTCTGGCCACACTGGACAAACACAACCAATTTTAAAAGGCAATCACATCTAAACACATAACAAAGATCCAAAATCAGATCCTTCAAGATACAGATAGATAAAAGGCAAAATCAGCTTCTGTTAACTATACATCACTTCATATATCCATACTTTACCTATGCTATCAAAGCTAGTCTGAACTCAAAGAAATACACCTGTTGAATAAGAATCAAATAAAAAAGTTGTATAAGAATAATCAGTTTAAATCCTTCATCCTGGCAACAACTTTTCCCACTCTTCATGACTTAAACTACTCTGTCACATCTGGCACTACTACGCAATCATACTACAGGACCTTAAATTCCAACACAACTCTTGACCTAAAAATACTTTGATAGCTACACAGATCCAAACATAATAACATATATTGTATGATTCATGACACTTTTTAAAATTCACTGTATTTAAAGGATCAAATTGGACCTACTTGAAAACTCAGAATTTATTATTTTATTTAGTTGAAATTATTAGTAGAACATCATCTCCTGATCCATCAAAGAATAAATCTAATTATAGGTAATAGAATTAATTGAGGTCATGCAGTCAGACATCACCAATCACTGATCAGTAAAATCTAGTCATCAACTAATCTACAAATCAGACCTTGTATTAGCAAACAAAATATCATTGTTAAATCACAATTAGTGATGGGTTTACTAGCTCAATAATTAATAACTATATGATTTAATACAAGAATTAACTAAGTTCACAAATGCTAGCTACGCCATGTCCGTAGGCCCTCTCTAGAATATTTTACAACATGTAAAACCAATATCATTCAAACTCAACCCCACATTGTAACCTTCTATGAGAATGAAACTTAAATTGAATTGAATTAAATTTAATTTATATTTATTCATCATATCATATTAATCAAAGACTGTGTTTATTAGGTAATACATAAAAGTTTATATAAGATTTTGTAAGTAATTATTATTATGAGGTTTGGTGTTACCTGAATGCTATTACACAGCAATTAACATATGTGCACTTCTGGCAACATAGTCTAAGATTGTCACTTGCTCATCACTTAATACCACTGTCACTGTGTGGCAGACTGCTGTCAAATAGTTTTACTGATTTTATTAACAAACTGGCGATCTCACCGCAGGGTGGTCCAGAAAAGAAAACTATACCATCATTCACTCCATCACTGTCTCGCCAGAAGGGTGTTTACACTACGTTTTAACTGCAACATTAATAATTCTTCTCCAGAGGCGGCGGCACCGTACTCCCATCTCCAGGACTCGTGTCCGCCTGCCGGTTACCTTAACTTTAATGAACACTTGTTTACATCCCAACAGCACGTCAAGAATAAAACCATTGGTCTCCATCACTCCTATCAAACACGCTCATGCATGCATGCAGAAGTTCAAGTCTTTCAGACATAAAATCCTCTTATCTCCCTCCAAACTCAGTGAGTTATCTCCACCTCGCCTCTCTTCCACTACAGACTGATACACTCAGTTATTCTGTTTGCCTCCATTCTCTACATGTCCGGAACCTCCCCAGCAACTCCTTCTCAGTCTCTGACAACAGTTTGAATCCTGCACCTTCCTCTCAACTCCAAAATTACATGAATTCTCTTGTATTATATCTGTACCACACACTGCCTTTCGCAGATATGACATTCTTCTAATGCCTTGCAGCTCTTTCTCTTCTCATAAATATTCATCACTCAGATGTTGCACCATATAAGAGCAAAAATTATACTTCCATGCGCATTCCCTTGCCTTCTAAGGACAAAAAGTTCTGGTTCTACAGACCCAAGGCACCACTCACCTCTTTCCGCTCACCACCTATGATTCATTCTATGATTCACTCACATCCAATGACAATGTCATTCCAAATTATACATAAACTGTTACTGTAAATTATAGTTCTGACATCAGTAGAGATTAGGTCAAGGCCAGGTACACATTGTTTAGGAAAATTTAGATTACCACATACTTAATGATCATTGTAGATGTACTTCACACCGGTAAATAATTTCTCTCTGGACACCACACCCAACACTTGGGCAGTTAGAGACGAAACGAAATGCTAATGGCACACTTCCGTATGATAGTTATCCCTTATCTTCACACTATATATCTTGAGGTTCTAACTTCCATCCACCAGGAGGAAGTCAACACGGTTTCTTTACAAATTCAGGCTGCAACACACAAGATGTTGATTATTAACTAATTTCCACTGACAACCAGCTGCACAGATTACAAATGGTGTCCCCATTTCTGGCTGCGTCACTCAGGCCGTTCTATAATCTCCCTCCTACTCGGAAATTTGAAAAGGTCCACCAGCATCACGTATTACGCAGTTAATAAATTATTCAAATTGTTAAGATATTTGTAGTCCCTGGCACCAAATTTCACACGCCTTCTCAACATTATCTTCGATTACTTTAATACAGTACACTGCATTAGCTTCCAAAATAATAAATGTTTAGTAGACTTCATTTAAAATTAACACCTCAGTCCGTTTCTAGAGCATATTTATATCATTTACCTGCACAATATCGTTAATAATAATTTTAGCATTATTTGCACTTCAGTTCTAACTAGAATTTAACCTGTGTTGTTTATGTTATGTTTTCAGTATAACGTTCTGGGTTCGAGTTTTTAACAAATTATTCACTGGTCCTGGAATTTTATAGTAATGATCTTTCAAATGTGTTTGTTTTTAAAAAGAACGTTAAATTTTTCGGGTTTTAATTGTTTTAAATTTTATCTTAGTTATTACGGGAGCTTTTTTAAAAAGTTTTATGATGGGAGTTGAGATTAAAATTTAAAATTCGTATTAGAATATTAAAAAATAAACCCGTGACAAGTCAAATGAAATTTAAACAATGTCTGGGAATAAAAATAAAAATCAAAAGGGTTTGGGAAAAGGGCACTGATTAAGTTTTAAAAACCCTTTTCATGAACGACATTAAAAAAAGAGCAGAATTTTAAATATTTTCAAAATCATTCCATACCTTTATTGTAGTATATTTAAGATTCTGATAGTGGACCAAGAAACCTCCGAAATGTTAATAAAAAAGATGGATATCCATTAAAAATCGTGTCTGTCGTAGCCTTGGTCCTGCTTTTCCATGTTTTATATATATATATATATATATATATATATATATATATATATATATATATATATATATATATATATATATATATATATATTGAAAAACACTAACCTGGTTTAGGATATACATCGATATCTGAATGTATGCAGAAATTCGAATTTTGTAACCTTTACTCGTCATCTTATGAGTACACGAGACAAATGAAAGACTAACAATCTTGCCAGATTGCAAAATATTAACGTGGTTTCTGTTTCACACTCACATAACAAGAATTAACTGCTTAAATGTATAGTTGATATCGACCAACATTACCGTACTATCAGCCATTACATCACAAGGTACCAGGGAACCAGGACAGTTAACTTAATATCTATATTATACATCCCCTACCCATCCTGTGGGCGTATGGAACCAGGACACTGGCCTAGTCCCAGCAGCTGCTACGAAGAAAGAGGAGAGCGGAAGGTGTGTTTGACAAAGAATCAAGCAGGCGCTATAAGTCCCTTGCGCCATCATATATGCATGGAGAAAACCCTCACTGGGGAAATAAAACACACAGGCTTGTGGGATCCCTGCGACTTTGCTTGCTGAATATTAGTAGGCTGGTCGGAAGAATTATAGGTGGGTGGGAAGGTCCGTAGGTGAGTCAGGAGACACGGTAGTGGAGAACGGTACAGTACTTTTTGGTCTGAATTATTACCACGCTGTGATACAGAAATAATAGAGTTTCATTCGAATGTTTCAAACTTTACGCCCCTCAAGGGAGGTTCCTTGATGCTGGTGAGGGGCTCTTGATCTAGGGGATTGGATCTGTGCACCAGTTCCCTTTATTGAGCCTGAATGCCTTCCATCCCCGCCCCTCCCCCCACATGTGCTGTATAATCCTATGGGTTTAGCGCTCCCCCATGATTATAATAATTCAGACTTTACGGGCACTGTGGTAGAGAGCACTAGGTAGGCTGTAAGACTGACTATACTATTTACTAGTCTAACATACCACCAGTTTATGATATCCTTGCAACAGTTAGTTACGAGTCTTTCACAGTAACAAATACTGATACACTTGCTGGTGTATTTTGACTTCACAGTTGGTGTGGAAAATACTGTATATATTTTCCAGAAATACAGTAGTTATATGTAAATAGGTGGCCATACTGTATTTAATAAAAATTATGTTATCGAAAATGGGAAGCTGCACCTGCGCAGACGAGACTCGCCATTGTTGTTTGAATTGAGTAACAAACGTTGCGAATATTGGGAAGAATTTTTGTGCTCTAGAGGTTAAAATTGGGCTGACCCCTCTCAAATAGGAAACGAAATTTTTGGATGTGCATTCCTGCATAACTTGAGATATCAGGCGACTGGACAAGACAGCTCCAGGAACCTCAGATAAGTCTGTTATGTTATAACTCTGGCCAGTTGTTATTTCCATGTATAGACAGTGAGGTTTTCTGAGTATGATACACTTTAATCTCCAGTCAAATTGGTGAGTGATATTAAGATATATTCTCTTTCTGTTATGTAAATGTGTATATATATAATCTTTTATTAATTTAATATACAGTCCACCAAATTTTATTTATCAGAATTCTTGTTGATGCATCTTTCATTTGTAATTAATAGGTCCAGAACAACTTGTGGATAAGACAGTTGTAGGTATTGAAGGGGGACATTTTTGCGACCTAGGTGTCCCAAATTCCTTTTTGTCTATGTACCTGGAGTTTACCTGGAGAGAGTTCCGGGGGTCAACGCCCCCGCGGCCCGGTCTGTGACCAGGCCTCCTGGTGGATCAGAGCCTGATCAACCAGGCTGTTGCTGCTGGCTGCACGCAAACCAACGTACGAGCCACAGCCCGGCTGGTCAGGAACCGACTTTAGGTGCTTGTCCAGTGCCAGCTTGAAGACTGCCAGGGGTCTGTTGGTAATCCCCCTTATGTATGCTGGGAGGCAGTTGAACAGTCTCGGGCCCCTGACACTTATTGTATGGTCTCTTAACGTGCTAGTGACACCCCTGCTTTTCATTGGGGGGATGGTGCATCGTCTGCCAAGTCTTTTGCTTTCGTAGTGAGTGATTTTCGTGTGCAAGTTCGGTGCTAGTCCCTCTAGGATTTTCCAGGTGTATATAATCATGTATCTCTCCCGCCTGCGTTCCAGGGAATACAGGTTTAGGAACCTCAAGCGCTCCCAGTAATTGAGGTGTTTTATCTCCGTTATGTGCACCGTGAAGGTTCTCTGTACATTTTCTAGGTCAGCAATTTCACCTGCCTTGAAAGGTGCTGTTAGTGTGCAGCAATATTCCAGCCTAGATAGAACAAGTGACCTGAAGAGTGTCATCATGGGCTTGGCCTCCCTAGTTTTGAAGGTTCTCATTATCCATCCTGTCATTTTTCTAGCATATGCGATTGATACAATGTTATGGTCCTTGAAGGTGAGATCCTCCGACATGATCACTCCCAGGTCTTTGACGTTGGTGTTTCGCTCTATTTTGTGGCCAGAATTTGTTTTGTACTCTGATGAAGATTTAATTTCCTCGTGTTTACCATATCTGAGTAATTGAAATTTCTCATCGTTGAACTTCATATTGTTTTCTGCAGCCCACTTAAAGATTTGGTTGATGTCCGCCTGGAGCCTTGCAGTGTCTGCAATGGAAGACACTGTCATGCAGATTCGGGTGTCATCTGCAAAGGAAGACACGGTGCTGTGGCTGACATCCTTGTCTATGTCGGATATGAGGATGAGGAACAAGATGGGAGCGAGTACTGTGCCTTGTGGAACAGAGCTTTTCACCGTAGCTGCCTCGGACTTTACTCTGTTGACTACTACTCTCTGTGTTCTGTTAGTGAGGAAATTATAGATCCATCGACCGACTTTTCCTGTTATTCCTTTAGCACGCATTTTGTGCGCTATTACGCCATGGTCACACTTGTCGAAGGCTTTTGCAAAGTCTGTATATATTACATCTGCATTCTTTTTGTCTTCTAGTGCATTTAGGACCTTGTCGTAGTGATCCAATAGTTGAGACAGACAGGAGCGACCTGTTCTAAACCCATGTTGCCCTGGGTTGTGTAACTGATGGGTTTCTAGATGGGTGGTGATCTTGCTTCTTAGGACCCTTTCAAAGATTTTTATGATATGGAATGTTAGTGCTATTGGTCTGTAGTTCTTTGCTGTTGCTTTACTGCCCCCTTTGTGGAGTGGGGCTATGTCTGTTGTTTTTAGTAACTGTGTCCATGCTCCCTCTCCATAGGATGGTAAAGGCTCGTGATAGGGGCTTCTTGCAGTTCTTGATGAACACAGAGTTCCATGAGTCTGGCCCTGGGGCAGAGTGCATGGGCATGTCATTTATCGCCTGTTCGAAGTCATTTGGCGTCAGGATAACGTCGGATAGGCTTGTGTTAATCAAATTTTGTGGCTGAAACTGATAAATAATAATTATCTTTGTTATCATTTACTGTTATGTACATAATGAGCTACATTCAGATAAATGTAATTTTCCACAGTTGGTATTTCTTAGTGTAAGGTTTGTATTAGCTTCGGGCTGTCTTAATTTGCCATTTTTATTGAAGAAATTTGGATATTATTGTCCGCGTGATAGCCTGTGAGTACATCTTATGCTAATATTTAACTGTATTAGAAACTTATGTAACATCTGCATTATTGCTCTCACAAGCATTGAGGTGCAAACTGACTTGATGCAATAACTGAAATACATCTAGTTACCATTAAAATTATCTCCTTCCCTCAGACTGCCACCTTGTCGTGGCGATGTGTTTGGGCACGATGACCCAGCTAGTGCTCTTTAGCTCCATAATAGGATATCTCGTGTCCTGTTGAGGCAGAGGTGATTTTACACAGCCGTGGGCATAATTTTTGTATCTAGAGACGCTGCAGCTAATATCTCCCGCAGACAGAGTGACCCTTAAGTGGTACAGCGTTTAGTCACCTCATTCGCCATTAGATATTGAGCCACGACTCATTTATACACTTTTTTATTTTTTAGTATGTGGAGATCAGGATTTTTCTTAAACATGGTGAGCAACTAAAGGCCTCCAGCCGTGGGGAAAAGTAGAATACAAGAATCAGCAGAGAAATAGCGTTATTGAGCAGTGAAACAGCGTCTGATGAGCAAGCCTCTACAAAGGAACAGCGTGTTATATGCAGAAGTCTGCGGTGAAACAGTATGTCACATGCAAGATTCAGCAGGAAGAATTGCATACATATCCATGTATCAGCAGAGAAACAGTGTCATGTGTTAGATCATCAGGGAAACTGATTGTGATATCCAAGATTCAGCTGGAAAACTGTGTACACTCACCTGTTTCACCTATTTGTGGCTGCAGGGGTCGAGCCACAGCTCCTGGCTCCGCCTCTTCATTAGTCGCTACTGTGTGTGTGTGTGTGTGTGTGTGTGTGTGTGTGTGTGTGTGTGTGTGTGTGTGTGTGTGTGTGTGTGTGTGTGTGTGTGTGTGTGTGTACTCCCCTAGTTGTACTCACCTAGTTGTACTCACCTAGTTGAGGTTGCAAGGACCGAGTCCAAGCTCCTGGCCCCGCCTCTTCACTGATCGCTACTAGGTCACTCTCCCTGAACCGTGAGCTTTATCATACCTCTGCTTAAAGCTATGTACGGATCCTGCCTCCACTACATCGCTTCCCAAATTATTCCACTTCCTGACTACTCTGTGGCTGAAGAAATACTTCCTAACATCCCTGTGATTCATCTGTGTCTTCAACTTCCAACTGTGTCCCCTTGTTGCTGTGTCCCATCTCTGGAACATCTTGTGTGTGTGTGTGTGTGTGTGTGTGTGTGTGTGTGTGTGTGTGTGTGTGTGTGTGTGTGTGTGTGTGTGTGTGTGTGTGTGTGTGTGTGTGTGTGTGGTAGTCTTGGATGAAGTATAAACAGATAACAGAGTATACTAACACCTCCAGTTACATATCTACAGTATACTGAGCGAGGCTCAACTAATGACCAGGAGCCTCCGGCGTCACCAGGAGCCTCCGGCGTCACCAGGAGCCTCCGGCGTCACCAGGAGCCTCCGGCGTCACCAGGAGCCTCCGGCGTCACCAGGAGCCTCCGGCGTCACCAGGCGCCTCCGGCGTCACCAGGAGCCTCCGGCGTCACCAGGAGCCTCCGGCGTCACCAGGAGCCTCCGGCGTCACCAGGAGCCTCCGGCGTCACCAGGAGCCTCCGGCGTCACCAGGAGCCTCCGGCGTCACCAGGCGCCTCCGGCGTCACCAGGAGCCTCCGGCGTCACCAGCAGCCTCCGGCGTCACCAGGAGCCTCCGGCGTCACCAGGAGCCTCCGGCGTCACCAGGAGCCTCCGGCGTCACCAGGCGCCTCCGGCGTCACCAGGAGCCTCCGGCGTCACCAGGAGCCTCCGGCGTCACCAGGAGCCTCCGGCGTCACCAGGAGCCTCCGGCGTCACCAGGAGCCTCCGGCGTCACCAGGAGCCTCCGGCGTCACCAGGCGCCTCCGGCGTCACCAGGAGCCTCCGGCGTCACCCGCAGACTCCGGCGTCACCAGGAGCCTCCGGCGTCACCAGGAGCCTCCGGCGTCACCAGGAGCCTCCGGCGTCACCAGGAGCCTCCGGCGTCACCAGGCGCCTCCGGCGTCACCAGGAGCCTCCGGCGTCACCAGGAGCCTCCGGCGTCACCAGGAGCCTCCGGCGTCACCAGGCGCCTGCCCATCGTTCCTTCTTTCAAATTCAAATTAAAATGTATTTATTTCTTTGCAAACAGTACATTGAGGTTATATATTTGTAATAATGGGTTGCAGTACAAAGAGAGCCTCTACTATGGTTAGCATTATGGGTCGACTTTATTTAATGGCTTACTGACTACTTAACACTAAAGAAATTTATCATAGGTGTACAATAGTTCTATTAGTTATAAATGACAAGATCAATAATAGTATTCTGTATTTCTTATCAACTGATAAATTTTGGGTCTATATAAACAAAATACACAGTGATAAATGTCGTAGTCCTTAAATTTGTTGAGCATATTATCTGGTTGGCATCTATTGGCTGTGGCGACTCATCCACACCTGTGGCTTACGGTTTATGTAGACAGTATAACGTATAGCCTACGGTGACACTCAGCCAGTCCCATTTAGCTTGATCATGTATCACTTCAACATCTCCACCTTAGCGACCACACCTATGCTATTCCACAGCATTATGGTGGGGCCTTGTATTCTTACGCCTCTCAGTCTGTTCTTGTCTATCCTATTAATTTCTCTGAATATTTGGGTCTGAACTCCATGTTGGTACTTCATACTTTAAAACTGGTCAAATGTATGTTGTATAAAGGGCCATAAATGACTCGTTGTTGAGATTCCTGATATTCCTAGATATGCTAAATGACCAATGGCTATAGAGGTTACTTGGTGCTCCGTGGCCTGGTGGCTAAAGCTCTCGCTTCACATGGCGAGGGTCCGGGTTCGATTCCCGGCGAGAGTAGAAACATTGGGCGTGTTTCTTTACACCTGTTGTCTCTGTTCACCCATCAGTAAAATAGGTACCTGGGTGTGGGTCGCATCCTGGGACAAAATTGACCTAATTTGCCCGAAATGCTCAGCATAACAAGTGACTTTCTATATAGTAGTATGTCAGTTAGGATTGTATACCTTGTACATGTACTTGTAGAAATAAAGATATTATTATTATTATTATTATTATTATTATTATTATTATTATTATTATATTGTTGGTGTGTGTGCCTCCGGTAATGTTCTTGGCATTATACTTACCCGTAGGTCTTTCTCCATGAGTGAGGTCTGCTGCCATTGTCCCCTTAGTCTGTACTCATTTTCCAATCTTCTTATCACCAATCTTCATAACATTCCATTTGCTGATCACTATTTCGGTTTGCCAGGATCAGTTTGTTGCCTTTCCTTAGCCCCATCGGTATTTATTGTCCTCATTAGGTTTAACTTAACTTACGACCAGAGCTTTGGTAAGTAGTGTAAGGAAGAAGGATGGGTTAGGATAGAAATATGGGAAAAGGATGGGAGGGGGAGTGAGGTAGGATATATTCGCGCGAGAGCCTGCTCTCGCGAATTCCTTGAATTGTTCAAATCTCTAGTAAGGCTGATGCATGCAGGGGATGAGATGAAAAGCTGTAAGCCTTCTCCCTGAAAGCTGGCTGCCTTGGATCAAACGTGTAGCGCATGCTACACGCCAAGGTATTGTCCAGTGTGGGTAGATTGGTAAAGCACTGCGTACCTTGTCCTAAGGTTCGTAGGTTCGAGTCTCCTTCAGCCAGAGATCAGTGTTTGTGTATATTTCGCCTGCTCTCGTGAATTTCTTGCATATATATATATATATATATATATATATATATATATATATATATATATATATATATATATATATATATATATATATATATATATATATATATATATATATATAACGTGCCGAATATGTAAAACTGGTCAATTAGCAAGAACTCATTTAAAATTAAGTCCTTTCTGAAATTTTCTCTTATACGTTTAAAGATATATTTTTTTCATTAATGTTAGAGTAAAAATTTTTAATTTTGCACCAAAAGAATCTTAGAAAACTTACCTAACCTTATTATAACAAGAGCAATTTATTTTAGCCTAACCCAACTAAATATATTTTAAATACGTTTACAATAATTTAGTACTAAACAAACACAATCAAATATATATTTTTCGTTAGGTTCAGAATGATTTGGGCGAAATTATTGCATACACAAATTTTCACTTGTCCTATATGGCAAGATGAGCGTTGCTGTTTAAGCCAAGATAGCAAGTTCTGCCTATTCGGCACGACATATATATATATATATATATATATATATATATATATATATATATATATATATATATATATATATATATATATATATATATATATATATATATATATATATATATATATATATATATATATATATATATATATATATATATATATATATATATATATATATATATATATATATATATATATATATATATATATATATATATATATATATATATATGTATGTATACACTGTGGCATGTGTGTGTGGCACTTGCAAGGTTTAACACCAGCAGAGGATTTAATTCTAGCAGTGTGTCTCTGTAGATGTTGCAGATGTTGACAGTCTTTGATGATAAATGCCGGCTAAACCATAAATGCAACCTAGCCAAGTTCTCCTAAATAATTTCAAACGGATTTTTCAAGCTTTATTGGCGAGGGGAAGGAGGGGGATGATGTAGAAGGGAGGTTAACTGCTCCACCTATTACCTTTTGTGTGGCAAAAGAATTTCTGGTTTACTAGGTCTTGACCTTTGCAGGCTTTTAGTGTCAGGAACAAGGCCTGTTTCCCTTCGACAGAGTAAACCCAGTCCTTGGTGACTCACACTGCTGTTTCTAGCACTCCCACCGTGTCTCCTATGTGACAAAGGAGGGACCCGCTTGCTGCAGTTGTACGTAGGACATATTTAGTATTCTAAAGTGTTCCGGCCTCATAACCTGTATCCGTCACTGCCAGTATTGCGTGACGTGATGACTTGACAAGGCAACCTACAACTAACATTTTAAGTTATTCGTGGAGGCTCCAACTGCCCTATACCTCGTCATGCTCTCCTGCTACACCACACTGGATGCTGCTTTCTACTAGTATACAAGACTGAGTCCCCTTCCTACAGCACCTTGCTTTATTCAGGCTCAATGTTGTTGACGCCATTTTAAGTAGAATTATATGCGCTGCACTGTGATTGCTGCCTGTAATGGTGACTAATGGAAGTTCAAGGATCCCGATGAAAATAAGCACAGTAGTACTCGTATTAATTGGGGCAGTGATGAAATAAGACATTTATTTGTAAAATTAGCGTTTATTTGAAAAATACACTGTAATAATATGACAGATAATTAATATAATAAGAGATACGACTACCCGTTGCTTTTAATAAGCATTGTTACACTGGTGTAGAATCGACCAATGCTGAACACATTTTTGGCAAGCTCTTCGTCGTGCTACCAGGTCCTAATAACAGCAGTAATTGGCTCCACGGTTAAACAGTCATGTTTCCCGATCCTGTGGTTATTGCAAATAGATTGTCAACTGGAGAGTTTCCAAGACAAATCAGAATGCTTAACCCGCTCTCTTCGAAGAACGTTAGCATTTTTCTGTAAGTGTCATGGAGCAAAATCCTACTGGAAAATGTCTTCTCCATCAGGAAAGTCTATCCGCAGTGGGAAACAAATGAGTTGCCAGGGTTGCTTTGTATTTGTCACTGTTCATCGTTCCCTCAACAATAACAAGCCGTCCAGGGCCTTAACAGTAAAACTGCCCCAAAACACCTTCCTAAGTGTGTCTGTTCCGAAGAGGTTCGCCTTTGCTCCATCTCACTCCTACCGATATGTACCCATGTACTTCGAAATGTGCCTCATCTGAAAATATAACCTTACTTCATTGATCTGTTGGTCATCCCTTATGACCGTGCGCCCACCACAGCCGTTTTTTCTTCATAGCAGCAGTCAATAATTGTTTTTTTTTACCGGCTTACTGGCAGTTTTGCCAGCTTCAAGTAGCCTTCGCAAAGAGAGTCGCAGGGTAACACCACAGCTGGATGGTTATCAGAAGTCAGTAGCAAACTCTTCTGAAAAGAAAATAACCCAAATCACATTAATTTAACCGAAGACTAAGACATGAGATAATCACAAAATTTACTCTTGTCCCAATTAATTTGCACACTATTGTAACTTTGCCTGAATTTTTGGGGTTATCCTAGGTAATTCACACATATGTTACTAGGTATGATAATTATACCTATGTATACCTGTACCTAAATAGCTTCACCCAGTCTAACACAGTTTATCTAGGTCTGGAAATCGGAACTCAGCATCTCGAAATTTTATTTTTCTGGAAGGAGGCTGGGTGCACTGAGGCTGGCCTGGGTACTGGAGGCGTCATTGGTGCTATCTTCGTCTTCTGCTGCTGCTGCTGCTGCTGCTATACATTGGTAAGCGCTGGTTGGTTAAATCATGAGTCTCTCCATGAGCTCTTAGAAAATCTCCTGTTGGAGCAGCTCAAAACTGTTCCTTGGGATATATGCTCGAACCGCCAGCGTGATACTTAGCCAGCGCCATGCAGACGTTCCTCTCCCTTCATTGAAACCTGACTGCATCATTGCTCTATTGTAGCAGACACAACGGACTTATCCTACTCACTGCGCCATCTGTGATAGTCTGAAAAAAAAGCAGGTAAAATAACCCAAGTTTATTGATACAATCATATACAGTGATCCTGGACTGCTGGCCAGGCACCTCTGGCATCACCAGGCACCTGATCATGCAGTGTGTCATATGCATGACTCAAAATAAAAAGAACATCAGGTGTGGACGACTAGCAGGGAACAAGCATGTGGCATTCAAGAATCAGAACGGAAACAGTGCGGGATATGCAAGATTTACCAGGACGTCAAGTAATATGAAAGATTCAACAAGAAAACTGTGATTTGCAAGAATCAGCAAGGAACTAGCATGGGATGTGCAAGACTCAGTGAAGAAATATCATGGGATATGTAAGACTCAATAAAGAATATGGGATATGCAAAAGTCAGTAGAATATTATTACTATTATAATCAAAACCAAGCGCTAAACCCACAAGAGTATACAACGTTGCAGGGTAGGATGTGCTAGATGTTATATGCTAGATCAAACTAGCGAGAGTAAAGAGTATGCGAGAGGTAGCATCAGTAAGGGCGGCGAGGAGTGCTATATAGAAAGTATAATCAAAATCGCTAACAAAAATAAAAGTCAAAGGAATCTGTGTTGAAGGTAGAGCTGTCAGCGAGGAAACAACTAGCATATGATATGCAAGACTCGGTAAGGAACTAGCATGAGATATGCAAAACTCTTAAGAGATATACGCATATAAGATAAGATTTCGTTCGGATTTTTAACCCCGGAGGGTTAGCCACCCAGGATAACCCAAGAAAGTCAGTGCGTCATCGAGGACTGTCTAACTTATTTCCATTGGGGTCCTTAATCTTGTCCCCCAGGATGCGCCCCACACCAGTCGACTAACACCCAGGTACCTATTTGCTGCTAGGTGAACAGGACAACAGGTGTAAGGAAACGTGTCGAAATGTTTCCACCCGCCGGGAATCGAACCCGGGCCCTCCGTGTGTGAAGCGGGAGCTTTAGCCACCAGGCCACCGGGCCACCGGACATGTAAGAGTCATTCAGCAAGACCTGGCAGAGGTGAACATGATTGTTGGAGGGAAGAGATGGTGGTGAGAGGAAGATTGTCGCAAAAAAGACGGGAGTTGCAGTTGATGAAACAAATCTGTATCTGCAGCAAAGGTGGGAGCATCAGGAAAGCACATCAAGGCATCAGAAAAGGCATCTAAAATGAAGTTTGAGTTATCATTCTCTCTGATGAAAGGGGTTGATCAATAAATGTTGGACTTTTAGCACCTGATAATCCTCACAAAGTGGAGCCCCTCAATTAAACGATCAGATTTGTAACTATTGTGTCAAACACGGGCATGAGAGAACCATTTCCCACAACTGGTAACAATGAAGAGAGGACAACTAAAAGTTCATTTGTGATTGGTACATTAAGATTTTTTGGTCACCAATGAGCACAAATAATGCTGCCATTGCTCTTGCAATGGCAGCACTATCTGTGCTGGTAAATAACCAAACAATGTCAAATATCTGCAGATGATTTAAAGGTCTAGAACAGGGGTCGGCAACCCTGTTCTGCCTAGGGGCCAGGGCCTATGTCTGTCATCGGACGTCGGGCCACACCTATGGCCATAGTTAATAAATAGATGAAATAATAATACATACTAAACCTTGACATATATTTATGTATTAAATTAAGCAATGTTATGTCTACTGAACATAACAGTTATCTTGAGATGCTGGCATTGAACCTACCTCTCTCTCTCTCTCTCTCTCTCTCTCTCTCTCTCTCTCTCTCTCTCTCTCTCTCTCTCTCTCTCTCTCTCTCTCTCTCTGTTTATCTGTCTGTCTATCTATCTATCTAATAGCAGTGTGATAGTTGGTGTTTTTCGCTCGACAGTCTCTCAGTATTAGGTAAGAGGCTGGAAGAGGCCAGATACAAGATGTCATCTAAATGGGCATCAGTCAGTCGGTTCCTTTATTTATTCTTTTAAGAAGAGCTGCTCGCACATGCAAATGCTGCAGAACATTGACGTCATTTTTTTCACGTAATCTACCAAGTTGGTATACACATCAGTTTCAGGGAGATATTTCTTGTAGAACTCTAGTAGATTATTATTATTTTTATTATCATTATTATTATTATTATTATTATTATTATTATTATTATTATTATTATTATTATTATTATTATTATTATTATTATTATTATTATTATTATTATCATCATCGAAACCAAGTACTAAACCCACTAGGGTCATATATTACTGAAGGGCAGAGGGTGTTGCTGGATCATAAAGTACAAAGGGCGGAGAGGATAAGAGAAGTAGAGATATAAAGAGCTGTGAGGAGTGCTAAAGGAAGTATTATCAAAGTTTGTGTAATAAATAGGTTGCTGTCAAAAAGTCAAAATAGTCTGTGTCAAAGGTGGGGCCGTCAGCGAGGAGGGAAGATAAAATAGGGATGTTAGAGCGATGACGACATCGGGGATGGTTAGAAATTACAGCAAGATAGTTTGAGTATGGTATACCTCTATATGAAACTGGGAGGTCATGTACCACTGACCGCTCAACGGAGTCCGCCTGCTCGTTGCCCTGAGCATCAACATGGCCAGGGACCCAGAAGAAAACAATTTTTTTGTTTATGCTAGAAATGCGGCACAACCAAAGTTGTATACGAAGGACTAGGGGATGAGGTAAATCAAATTTTTTAACAGCTTGCAAAGCCCCAAAAGTGTCTGAAACTACATAAAATGTTGAGGTAGACATAGATACAATATGGATAATTGTAATGAGAACTGCATACAGTTCAGCTATAAAAATGCTAGCTGAGTCTAATAAATGACCTCGCACAATGTTGTCTGGGCACACTGCTACAAACCCGACAACGTCAGAGGATTTAAAACCATCAGTATAAACTGCAACAGCATGAGAATGAGACTGGAAGTAGTTGAGAAAGACGGAGCGAGAAGCAACTGTAGGTATTTGAGCTTCGCGCTCAGCAGTGAGGAAGAACAGAGGAACTGTCGGAACTTCCCAGCTAGGAAAGAGAAAAGTTAGATGCTAGATGAACATATAATAATAATAATAATAATAATAATAATAATAATAATAATAATAATAAAAAAAATAATAATAATAATAATAATAATAATAATATCTTTATTTCTACAAGTACATGTACAAGGTATACAGTCCTAGTTGAGATCAATGACATACTACTATATAGAAAGCCGCTTGTTATGCTGAGCATTTCGGGCAAATTAGGTCCGTTTTGTCCCAGGATGCGACCCACACCAGTCGACTAACACCCAGGTACCTATTTTACTGATGGAGAACACAGACAACTGGTGTAAAGAAACACGCCCAATGTTTCTACCTTCGCCGGGAATCGAACCCGGACATCGCCGTGTCAAGCGAGAGCTTTAGCTACCAGGCCACGGGACCAACTGAAGAGAAATCAAGAGCGAATAAAGACGAAGAAAAAAAGGGATGGAGTAGACAGGGCGGCAAACAAATAACGGACCTCTACTAACGTGTGTTACTAATGAGAATGGACAACATAACAAAGGCAATGGGCATCACGGCGTTCATTCAAAGATGGAACATTTGCCTCTGCATATAGGATCATGACAAGTGAGGAGCAAAACGCGCTTAGACATAAACATAGTCTCTGATGATGAATGGGATCAAGTTTAGAAAGGGTTCCGGGAGAGGCCGCAGAATAGATCTGGTCGCCATGGTCTAGTGTCCATAAAATTAGGACTGAATGCAGTCTTAGGAGAGTTCAACAACCCGCCCCCCATGAAAGATGAGCGAGGGTTTTATGCCGGCTATGGCAAGTTGCTTTCAGGGCGGTAATGTGGTTGCCAGGATAGCCGGTGATCAAACAGAAGGCCTAGAAATCTGATCGTATCACGTTCAGGGATACGGGAGCCATACAGGTACAATGGAGTATCAGAGACAGTAGAACGTCTGGTGAAAGTAATTTGGTGCGTGTTAGTACCAGAAAATTTTAACCCATGAGTAGTGGCCCAATGGGAAACACGGTTGACAGCATTCTGGAGTGAGGCTGCTACTAGGTGGCAGTCAATGCCGGCACGAGCTATAGCAAAGTCATCAACATAGTGATTAGCAAATATTAGATGGGAAAACGGAGGCTAGATCATTTACAGCTAGTAGAAAAAGAATGGTACTAAGTACACATCCTTGAGGAACATCTTCAGCCTGGACAAAGTCCGGTGAAGGCAAATTATTAACCCGAACACGGAAATGTTTCTCGGATAAGAAGTTTTTAAGGAAAAGTGGCAGATTGTCTCTGAGGCCTATGGAATGAGTTTGGGCCAAGATGTTATACTTTCAAGTAGTGCCATATGCTTGTTCAGGATTAAAAAGACTGCAATAACTGAGTGGTTACTAGCAAAGGCATTACGAACATAGCTATCTAAGCAGAGTAAGAGGTCACTAAGCGGCCCTTTCGAAAGCAATATTGACTAGTGGAGAGACTATTGTCTCTATATACCACACCAAACATCTATTTACTAGATGTTCCGTCAACCTGCAAACTGCACTGGTAAGAGTAATGGGACGATAGTGTGAAGCATCTTGGCCCGAAGTACGTACCTGGTTTACGAAAAGGTAGAACAACGGCAGTTTTCCACAGCTGGGGAAGAACTCCTTGCGACCAAATAAGATTAGAAAGACGTAAGAGGGCTGCAAGGGCTAGTGAACATGTATGCCATCAGTTCCAGCCGATAATCGGCACAGAAAGTGTTGACTCCAGTTCTAGAAGCATAAAATGTACATTATAAGATTCGTCTCTGCTAGAAGAAAAGTCTCTGGCAGATATGGAGGAAAGAAACGAGGGGCACAGATTGATCCCGAGAGATATGGACAAGATGGTTTCCAATCTCTGTGGCAACTTCCAGAGGGCTTGCAATGCTGATACCGCAACCCAACGAACAGGAGTCGGGTCTGGAAACTACTTGCCTCTCAGTTTCTGTACTTTTTCCAAACTGCACTCAGAGGAAGCCGAAGTAACGGTAGAAACATAATCCCGCCAACAAGTACGTTCAGCTTCACGGATGACGTCAGGCAACAGCTCTTGCACACTTAAAATCAAGGAATCGCTCTGTAGTCCTACTGTAATGATATCAGCCCCATGTAGCACGTTTCAAACATACTGCATGAGTACAAACAGGAGACCACCAAGGCACGCATTTCTGAGAGTGCCTACTCGAGGTGTCAGGAATTGAATGTGAAGCCGCAGTTAAAACAGAGGTCAAAAATAGTTGTAACAGTTCATCAGTAGAAAACAAAGGAGGTTCCTTACTAAACAGAGTTTTCTCGCGAGTCCAGGTCTCAATTTGCCTGTTGAAATTGCCAACGTGGACTTCAAAGAGGGCGAGAATACAAATGGGAAGTAAGGAGCATAGGAAAATGATCGCTGTCATATAAATCCGGGACCACAGACCAGGTAAAATCGAGTGCAGTTGATGAGGACCAAACTGAGAGATCAGTGCAAGAGAGAGATTGAGTGCGAGGGTCAAAATGGGTGGGTGTACCCATATTTAAAACATGAAGGGGAAGAGAAGTGAAAAGAGCCTCTAACTGATTGCCACAAGCCACAGTGAGACCCCCTCCCCTCCCCAGAGGAAATGATGGGCATTAAAATCACCTAAAAACAGAAGAGGTGGCAGTAAGAAATGAGAAATGCAATATCTAGAACAGATAATTCTCAACGAGAAAGGTACAAAAAGCAGACTGTATACCACTTGTTAAAGTAGATGTGTACTGCAGTGTAATACATTATTCTAATTATTATATTCATGGGCGAGCGCTAAACCCGTAGAATTATACAGCGCATTTTTTGGGGGGATGGAAAGAATTCAGGCTTAATTCATGGAACCGGAGCACAGATCCAATTCCCAAGATCAAGAGCCCCTCGCCAATGTCAAGGAACCTCCCTTGAGGGAATTAGTGTAATGCATTGATGTACAAACAAAGATTTAATGGTATGATATACCGGTGCATACAAGAAGTAAACTTTCATTAAAAGTGCCATCGGGAAAAGGACTGGATGAATATATTAAAACACAGCACGAAACGGGATGGACAACAGCGGAGCGTAATTTAGGTTCTTGTAAACAGACACAGGAAAACTGGAAGAGCAGCACTTGAAGTTCTCCCTGATTACCCCTGAGGCCTTGATTATTATAATCGTGGGGAAGCGCTAAACCCGTATGGTTATACAGCGCATGTGGGGGGGATGGAAGGTATTCAGGCTCAAATCAGGGAACTGGAGCACAGATCCAGTTCCCTAGATCAAGGGCCCCCTCACCAGCATCAAGGAACCTCCCTTGAGAGGCTGAGGCCTAGAAATATTCCACTGTAAATAAGTCATAATTTGTAGTAGGTGTCTTCGGACTAGAAGGGTTAGTAAAGTCTACATGTGGAGGCAGCAGAAAACGAGTAAGCAGCAAAGGCTTGGAATGCTGCAAACAAAGGTGTTGTGTAGATGATGTAATAAAGCGAGGTGAAGGAGGAATGTTGGGAGGTGGATCACTGTCCATCATAGGCTTTGTTTCCTCAATATATTCGAAGTTAGCTTCAACGTTTCGGAGGACAAGGAAGTCGCAGGTTGTACGACATCAGAGATAGAAAGGAGAGGGTGAGTAAAGATCGGAAAGACGATGGAAGTTATCAAAGAAGAGGGGGATGAGAGGTTAGAGGTAACTTGGGAAGAAACCTGGGAGAGGGCAGGAAAGGAAGAAACTTGGGAGGGGACAGGAGAGGAGGGAACTGTAACGAGGGGGAGGATGACCCCCTACACCTGTAACAGAGACAGAACAAACGAACGAACGAACAAACAAGTGCAGGTAAGATCCCAAATGGGATGAGCAGGGAAGATGGGACAGACGAAGTATAGTGCAGGAGAGGAGTGTTCTTAGTCATAGAAATAGAACCAGGGCTTAACCCAGCAACTAAGGCGATCGTGGGACTGACTTGAGAACAGGAATATCAGGGTCTGTTGCATCGAACTTGTGGTAGTTGAAGTCTTGAATCTTGAGTAGCTGGCAGCAGGCTAGATCGCAGGAAAGGGACCATCAGAGTGCAGCACACAGATGGGAGTTATAGTAGTAATTGAAGAGGCAGGTTTGCAGTGGAGCCATTTTCAAACTTTTTGAAGCTGCTCCTGAAGAGGTGGTATAGTTTAATCTTGTTACTGAAGGTGAAACGTAGAGGCTCGATGAACTCAAGAACTTGGGTGAGTGTGAAGTGAAGAGGTGATTCACAGGCATACTTGACTGTTCCAGCACCGTGGCTTTTGTAGAGTTCAATACAGGTCATAGTGTCAGTATTTGAAGGTAAGGTTTTCCCATGAGGGTGTAATGGAGTCGTCGCTATCTTCCTCTTCTTCTGGAGTGGATTCATTGGGCGAATCTAGTGGTGGTAGCAGGTGACTGAGGGTCAACAGGAGCAGTGGAGAGGTGTAATGGTGGTGTAAGAGCAGGTTGGGAGACATGGGAGACGGTGGTTGAGGCAGCATGATCAACGTTGTCGGAGGTGGAAGTGGTTTTAGAAGTTACAGGAGCAGTTACTTGGGCAGGAGACAAGTCTGCAGGTGCAGTAAAGTTCAGGACGCTGGGAAGAATCTTGAGGATGTCGGCTGAAGGTGTGGAGTCCTGAAAATTTAAGGCAGGCATGTTGTTCAGACGGAATAGTTCATTAACAGTGGTGTTGAAAGTGCCGGTGTTCGCTGCGTTTGCAGGGCGTGCATACACCATGCAGTACAGCACCTTGGAGGGAACACCGACGGGGAGTGGAGAGAGGGAGTTGCTGGGCGAAGGTGTCTGTAGAGTGGCATGTAGATTCTTGGTGGTATTGGCTTGTGGTTTGGTTATTGCAGCGTATGTCAGTGAATTGGAGGTGTTTTTCATATCTTCTTTAGTTTTCTTCAATATGATTTCTTTCCTGAGTGGGCACTTAGCTGCAAGGGTATGATGATTACCCTTGCAGTTAAGACATGTAGGAGCCGTAGTGATACTGCAGGATCTGAATTCGTGTCCATCATTCCCACATTTTGAACAAAACTTCTTATCCTTGATGGAGCAATCCTTGGTGGTGTGATTATAAGAGTAGCAGGTCTAGCAGTGGGAGATATGTGTGAAGCATTCTGGTTCTATATGGCTTGTTTGAATGTGGTAATATGAGATGGCTAGAATGTCAGAGAGAACTTGGGCAGCCATGGAGATGTCTGAGAATGTAATCTTTAGCATAGATGAGGCATTAGGGATCTTGGAGATGCTGTCTACCTAGGCCCAGGTGTTTTGTTCCTCGATAGCTGGCTTCAGTGCTTCAGTTGAAAGAGAAGTGACGATCATGTCCAGTCTTTTCACAAAGACCAAACTTTTCGACTTCAAGAATGGAGACGGGAATATAGTGAATTGTCGTGTTTGTAGGGTCTTGATTGAAGACTCGTCCATAAGTTTTGATGCTTCCGTGGGACCGTGTCATCTGTACAGACGACAATGAAGGAGTCCTTCAGAGAGTGGATTGCCGTAAATATGACCTGCAGGCAGGTTCTAACGGCGGTAACTAATGCTGGCTTCGAAGAATCATTGATTACACCATTCACAGGCCTGATTTTAACACGATATGACAGCATTGTAAGAAAGAAGGTGGTGCTTGTAGAATATAAATTCCCCACCCCAGCGGTGATAAAAAGGAGACTTCTTGGGTGTAAAGCAATTGTTTCTTGCCAGTGAGAATGACGATGATGGTGTTAATAAAGCACTAGGTGCAGAGACTGGAAAAGAAAAATGTTTGGAAAAGATAAGCCAAGTAGGGGTTAAAGGAGATTTGAACTTTGGGGATCTTTTAGACTTTGGAGAAGTAGAGAGACGAAGGGAAAGTGTATTTCTGGGAGCTCTTGTAGACATAGAAATATGCGAGGGAGAAGATACTCACAGACAGTTTGAGGCGATGAGCTAGGGACCTCTGAGTCCAGAGCTGCAAAAGAGTTAGATACCTAGGTAACTGTGGAAGTTGTGACCACAGAGGAGACTGTGGAAGTAGGTATCACCGAGGTTAAAGGCCTCTTAGTAGCTCTAGAATAATTAAGTCATGGAAGTCTCCCTTGGAGGCAGAGATGAGAGACGCCATGGCGCGAGTGAAACTCTTTCTCTTTGAGACAGCGGATTTCTTGTTCTTTTAAGCAAACTTGGCAAAGGCGAGAATAAACTGGGTGAGCCTCATTATAATTAAGGCAAAAGGGAGGTAAGCTGCAAGATGTATTGGTATGGTCGGCAGCACTGGGTATTCTGCCATGGACCTGCAATATTTCGCTGGGTGGCCGAAGCACTGGTAATTTCTACTGTTGTGGTGTAGGGATCAACTCGCAGACATGTAAACAGTGTCCCACAATATGAACTGAGGATGGAAGTTCTCAGCAGTCAAAAGTTTTTTTATTATTATTATGATTATTAATATTACAATAAAAAATGAAGTGCTAAGCCTACAAGGGTCACAGAGCAAGTCAAAAGTGAAGCGAGTTACATTGTACAGCAAGTGTCTACGCCTGCACTCAGGTAGTACACGAATGTCCACTTTGGCAAAATCTACAAGGGGGGGGGCTTTAAAAATTTAGGCAAACCCCCCCAAACCCCTTGGTAACAAAAAGGCCCCAAAAATACCAAAAATTCAAAGAATGGCCGATAAAAGGTAATTAGAGGACCCCGAAAGGGGCCCGGAGGGAATTTCATAAATGGGGGTAGGGGGGGTTATTTTTCTTTTTTTTAAAAAAAAGGAAAAAATAAAAAACGGGGGTCTAAGGGTAAAAAATTTTCCCCCCCCAAAGGGTTTCCAGCCAACGGGTTTTCACATAACCTTCCCTTTTATGCCAAAAAACTGGAAATCCAGAAATACATCCCCCATTTTAAAAAGGGAAGGCCAGAATTTCCACAAGGCATTTTTTTGCCCCCCTCGAATCCAACGGCACGCTCCAAGATCCTCCAAAAAAAACACAAACTAAACCCGGGAAGACAGAGGGGACTCTCCCTGCCCCCTTCCCGCCCCCCCCACCCCAAACTAAAGGAATAGGAAAGTACCCCTTTCCAAACCTGGAATTTTAAAACCTGGGGGCCCCCAAAAAAAAAGGAAAAAAATAAAAAAAGGGGGGAAAGGGGGGGGCAAAAATGGGGGTTTTGGGCCAGGGGGAAAAAAAAAAGAAAACCCCGTTTTTAAATTTAATGGGGAATCAAATTAAAAATGTTTAAATGTTTGGCTGGGTTCAAAAAAGGTAGGCAAAAAAAAATGATCGCCAGTGCACCTGCCAAAATCGTTTTATTTTTTTAAATTAATCGGGGAAAAGGGGGTTTAAACAGTCCTGGGGGGGGGGGGGCACTTTTGGGGCGGAGCACGACCACCCCAAATCAAGAGCCTCCTCACCAACTTTTAAAACCCTTCCGGGGGGGGGAAAGAGCATCCCCTTTTGAGTTTTTTAATCAACCCCTGGTATTTTTTGCCTTTTTTTCTCGAAACCCCCAATAATCCCCCCTTTCCCCCTTCCCCCAAAACCCTTTCCCCCCCCGGTTTCTTTTTTGGGAATTCCAGGAAATCCCCCCCCTCACCGCCTTTCACTTACTTCAATTTTAAAAACAAAATTTCACGGGTAAAAAAAGCAAAGTGGGAAAACCCCCCCCCCCGGTAAACGGCACTATTGGGGTTTAAAGTTCCCTTTATTTTTTTTTTTTTTAATTTTTTTTTTTTTTTTAATTTTAATTTGTTTTTTTTTGTTAAAAATTTTAAAAATTTTAAAAAAATTTGGTCCAGCCTAAAAAAAAGTTCTTCACCCGCAAATGGGGGAAAATTCCCAGGTTTCCCAAAAAACCTGAATTTGAAATTCCCAAAAACAAAAAAACCAAACTTTGGGGTTCCAAGTACGTACCATGAAAACCCCCCCTTAATTAATCACTTTTTTCCAAATTGCTATTTGGGGGGATCAACTAAAAAACCAAAACCAAAAACCCAAAAAAAGGGGTGAATTACAAAAACCCTGGAAAAAAAAAGATAAAATTCCCTTTCTTCCCCTTACATGTGCACCACTCAAACAGGATTTAAATTTTCTTAATTTTCCTTTTTTTTAATTGTGAAGAACCAAGGATCCCGAAAAAAACTTACATTTTTTGATAAAAAAAATTAAATTTTGTCCCCAAAAAGGAAATAGGGAAATTTTTTCCGGAAAATTCCCCCCCTTAAAAACATTTTTATCTCCTGTAAAAAATTTAAACAGGTAATGGGGTTATTAACCCCCCCTTTTGACCAAAACAGAAAAAATTAATTTTAAAAAAGAACCGTATAAATTAAAATGTCGTAAAAAAAAAGGGGGAAACTTGCAAACCCAAAAAATGATTTTCATTACCTTCCCAAATTATCTTTTTTTTTTTTAAAAAAAGAAAAAAAGGGCCCTAAATCCCTCCAGGTGAGGGTAATTTCCCTTTTTAAGAAATAAGCAAAAGAAGGGAAAAACAGCAGAACCTTTGGCCCTCGGGGCGGGTAATTTTCCACCGGCCCAAAGCCCCCCCAACCCCCGGTACAGAAAGGGGAGGAACCCCCAAACCCAAAATTTCGGTCCAACCACCCCCCCCTCCCTAAGATTTACCAAACCCCCTTTTTTGGGCCAAAGCTGGCCCAATAACAATCGGGATTTTTCCACCCAAAAACCCCCTTTTTAAAACCGCTTTCCAAACCTTTTGAATGAATTTTTCCAAAAAAACCAGCTAAAGGAGGAGAATTTTAGAAATTTTTTAAATTTTTAAATTTTTTTTATTTACCCCTCAAAACCCAATTTTTTTTTCAAAGGGACAGGGTTATTTTCCCTATGGGAATTTTGTAATACAATTTTCCCCCCTTTTTTGTAATTTTGGGAAATTTTAACCATTGTAAACGGGAAAAACTGTGACATAATTAAAAGGGAACCGGTTTATAATTTGGAAAAGGGAGGACCCATTATTTATTTTGAATGAAGCAAGGTTTCATTCTTTTTTTAAATTTTTTTTGGGGTTTTTTTTAAAAAATCCAAACCCCCTTTTTTTTAAATTTTTCAAAATTTTTTTTTTATTTGGGGGTGGTTTTTGCCCCCAAAATTTTAAAACTTTCTTTGTCTTTAACCACTCCCATTTTCCCCCCCGTGATTAAATTTCCTTAATTTCCCTTTTGGAATCCCCTTTTTGGTGTCTAAAAATTTTTCAGGCCTTTTTTACCCATTATTTTTTATGAAAATTTGTAAAGCAGGGGAACCCCCCCCCCGTAAAAGCCCGGGCCCCCCACTCTTTTTTTTTTATAAAATTTTTATTTTAAAATCCCTTATAAAAAATTTTTCCCCCTATTCCATTTTTTTAAATTTTTTAAGGGGGGGGAAAAATTATAAGATAAAAAATACATATTATTCCAGACTACCCCAAATACCTTAAAAAAAAAATTCGGGGGCCCCCCCCAAAAATCAACGTTGTTTTTATTTTTTCAAGGGGGCCAATGCCCCCAAAATTTTACCAAAATTTTCCCACTAGGGATTGGTTTTTGGTCATGCAAGCAAAGCCCCCCTTTTAAAAAAAGGAAAATTTTTCCTTTTTTTCCCCCTTTTTTTGCACCACCGTTTTGGGTTTTTAAAAAATTACCTGTCAATTTCCCCCTTTTTCCTTTGCCCCCCTTCAAATCACCTTTTTTTTAGGTTTTTTTATTTTTTCCCCCCAAACAGTACGACCCAATCTCAAAATTTTTTTTCCCTTCCCAAATTTACAATAATAGCGGCCCCTAAAAAACTGAAAAAAAAAAAATTTTAAATTTCCCTTTAAAAACCTTAACCGGGGAACTTTTACCTTTTTTCCCATCACACCAACCCAAAAATTTTTGGGGTTATTTTCATTTTGAACTTTAACCCCATAATCTCTTTTTTTTAATCCTTTTTTTTCCCTAATAAAATTCCAAAAACCCCCTTTTTTTTTCCCAAAAAACCTTTTTTGCCCCAATAAATATTTTAATCTATTTTTAAATGGGAATTTTTTTATCTTTTTCCAGGGGAACATTTTAAAAAAATTAAAACCAAATTTTTAAAATTAACTTTGTAACAAAAAAAATTTAAAATTGAATTAATAGAAAAAAATTAATAAACAAAATAATAGAATAAAAATTTAAATCTTTACTTAATTGCAATCAAAACTCCATAAGGGCCTTTTTAACTCCATGGGAGCAGTTTCCTGCTTTGGCATTTTTCTCTTTGCGGGAAAAAAAAGGGGTATTTCAGGAAAAAAAAGGGATTTTTGGAAAAAAAAAAATTTTAAAAAAACCATTAAAGTTTTATTAAAGTGTAGCAAGTTAGTTAAGTTAAGCAAAAAAATTTTTAAATTTTTAATTTTTTTAAAAGGAAAAGTGGAAAAGGTAGGGGGGGGTTTTTTTTAAAAACCCAAAAAAACCCCAAAACAAATACCAAAAAAAAAAAAAAAGGGAAAGTCCCTTTCCCCCTTAAACCTCTTTATTTTATTTTTTTCATTCTGGGGGCATATGTTTTTCTTTAATTATATTGTTTATTATGTCATATTAGAAACGTGATAGATAAATAATCATTTTTATAATCAAAAAAAAGCGCTAAACCCAAGGGTATACAGGTGCAGGGGAGGAAGGAAGGGGGTATAGGTGGCAAAAGAGAGATGGGGGGAAAGGTTGTTTGGGAAGAAAATATGCAAAGTTAGGATCTTTATTTCGAAACGTTTGCCCAACAGTAGGCTTCTTCAGTCGAGCAGAAAAGTTGATAGAAGCAGAAGAGACTTTAAGACGATTTAAACAGGGCCCTCACCCTTTAAAATGATGAAACAATGCTCTTCCAGACTGAGGGGCTGACCACCCAAAACTTTAAGGGGGATGGCTATTACATCGTCTTCAAGTTTTTTCGCTTCATCAATTTTTTGTACTGATAAAAAGCCTATGTGTGGGGGAAACGTTTCGAAATAAAGATACCCAACTGTTGCATATGGTCTTACCTAACATCTGTCGGTATTTTATACCATTTTTAAAGTTCAACGGAGAATAGGTTACAGAGAACAGCGAGGAAAAAGGGTGGGGAAAGGGTAGAGGCAGCAAGAGATTGAGGTAGAAAGGGCTGAGGAGAGTGCAAAAGGATCATCATCAGAGTTTGTGGAGAAATCATGTTTTCAAGAGTCAAAGAGAGTGGGATTTAAAAGGGGGGTCCATCAGCAAGAAGGGAAGGTTGAAATTAAAGGGGGAAAAAAGGTTAAAAAAGAAATTGAAATTAGGCTTTATTTTAAACTTTCGCCCCCGGGGGGCTTCTTTTTATGGGGGAAAAATTGATAGAAGAGAAGAGACAACTGGATTATTGTTTAATAAAAAACCTTTTGGATTTTTATAATTTTAAGCAACTTAACCTCAACAAAGGGATTTGAAACCTCAATCAACTTTCCCTTTCCCCTAGTAGAGGGCGGATTTGAAACCTGCCTTCAACATTGAGTTTTATCCCATTATTCACCCCGGGTTTTAAAAACCCCTTTGGGCATTCATTCCAATTGTTTTCCCCGGAACAATCTATCCCAGATGAGGGATAACCCAAAATTTAATATAATTAATTTTTTAAAATTTTTTTTATAATTTTTACTTGGGAAAACCCACCGAGGGAAAGTTTCAAAAAAATACCCAACTGGAATGTTCACCAAAAGAAGGGGAAATAGAGGGATTAGAACGGGGAGAAAAAATAAGTTTTGGTTTAAACCTTTTTACTGAAGATCTTTTCCCCCCTGGGGGAAATGAATTTCAATTTTTTAAATAGGAAAAAATTTTTTTGTAACCGAAATTCAGTTTCGAGATCAAAAAGTTAAACCCCAAATAAGGTTCCATTGAAGCCACTAAAAATTACCTTTTTTTATATAAATGGAAGGAGGGGACCCACATATAAAGGATTTAACCATCTACCATTTGCTTCCATTTCTAATGTTTGAGGGGGAAAGAAATTGTCCTTACAGTCGGGGGTATGAACAAAAAATTTTAAGGAAAGTAAAAAAACCCATAAAAACACCCAAATAATAAGTAGTTTTGGGAATAAGTGTCCTTCCACCAGCACCCCAAATAGGGGATTTTTTATTAAGAGATTTTGGGAGATGTTAAAGGAATGTTGGGGTTTTTGAACCAAAAGGAGAGAATTGTGTAGGGGATTTAAGTAAAGTGGAAACTTTTTTAAAATGTTAGGAAGTTTGGCCAGAAGAAAAGGGAGCCTTTTTATTGAATTTATAGAAAGGGGGTTTAGATGGTAAAAAATTTTTAAAAAAAAAAGGGAAAAAAATAAGAAAAATCTGGAAGGGAAAAGAAGTGTTTTTTGGGATTATGTATTAGATAAAAGACTGTGGTGTTGAAAAATAAACATATCATCCCCGGTGTGCAGAACGATATCCAGTCTAAAAAACCCAACATCTCTCATAAAACATGTCATCTTTTTTTTAGACAGAATATAAACTTTTTAAACTTATTATGACCAGGACTCACAAAATACCCACTTTCCCTCTATCACCATGCAAAAGGAAAAAGAGAGGTGGAGAAAAAAAAAGAAAAGGTGGTCCTGAACACCCTGGGGGCAAGGAACCATTGAAAAAACAAACCAAGTTTGGGAAAGCAAAAGGGGGTGGCGGCAACACAGGCAGAAACCCCCAATTAAGGACTATAAAAAAGTTTCGGGAACTCAAATTTTTTCCATTTTTCTGGGGAAATATGGTAGTGGAAGATAAAATGAAAGTCCCCCTTTTAAAAATAATGGAATTTTTGGGAAGTCATCCCACTGAGTTAGAAGGGCATTTTTGTCATGTTAGTGCATTGTTTTGATTTTTGGGTAAAGAAGGAATTTTTAAAAAGAAACTATGTGATGAAATTTAATAAGCCGAAAACTGTCTAAAACTTAAAAAAATGCGCAAGCATTTGGCAATGAAAATGGGTCAGACACAGTTTTTGGGATTTTCTTGATTAAAACAAGAAAAAATTTGAGGATGATAAAACACTGGTTGTCCATCGCATCAAAAAACCCCAACATTAAAAAAGGAGAAGGGCCCATTTACGAAAATTCCCATGGGGTTTCAGATAGCAATTTTTGGGGAACTTTGGGGCGTCAAACCATTTTGACGAAAATCAACTGGTGTGGAAAATTTTTCCCAGCTTTTGACTTAGCCCCAAAAAGACAATTTCGTTTTTAAGGGGGGCCCCTTGTCGGGTGAAGAGTTTTGGTCTGGGGGAATTAGACCTGTGGTCCCCCTTTTCCTGAGAACCTAAAACCCCAACCCCTCCCCTTTCCCCCCTTTTTTCCTTTTTCCTCCTCCCCCTCCACCCCCTCCTTTTGCCCTCTTTTTGGTTTTTGGGGGTTTTTTCCCCAAGCACGCTATTTGGTAAAAAAGTCGGGCCATCCATTCCAGGGAGGTTCTTGGCAGGGCTTGGGGTGGGGGCCCTGGATGTCCCCCCCCTTCTGGACCCCAGGTGGCTGGGTTTTTTGGGCAATGGGTATCTCTGAACCCACCTTTGGATTTTGGGGGTGGCCAAGGAGGTATGTTTGGGGATACCCCCACCTTTTTTGTCCACCGGGGTAGCTGGCAGATGTGGGGTTTATTCCCGGATTGCTGGTTTACGGGCAAAAGGGTAGGGTATGGATGGGTTCCGCGCATCTGCGCTACTTACGGTGTGAGGGGCCTGGGCCCGAGGAGATTTCAGCCCTTTCTTCCCCCCTGCCCCCTTTTTTTTTTTTTTATTTTTCTTTTTTTTCTTAAAAACAAAAAAAAAAGAACCAAACCATGGAGAAAACCCCAAACCATGAACCCCTTCCCTGGGCCCCCCTTGATAAGCAATTCTAACCCCCCCTTTTTGACCACTCTTGACCTCAATGCCCTTACCTCTTTCTGGTGCTGTTTCACCAGCTTCAGGTACCAGGGGTTTTACGACTCTTGATTGTTTCCTCTGCCTCCTTGACCACGCCCGGCCTCCCCCCATTGGGGGGATTTGAACGCCAGCCCGTTCCCCGCCCAACCCCGTCCTACCCTAAACGCCAATGACAATTGCCTGATGGAGCTTACCCACCACCAGTTTTTTCAAAAAATCAACACAAAACCCCCTTTTCCCTGCTAGTTTGGAATGAAAATGGACTAAATTTTTTAAACTGCTTCCCTTTTTTATCTTTTTACCATGTTTTCAAGGCACCCTGCACCATTTGGGAGATATATTTCCCTTCCCCTGCCTGAAGAGCGGGGGTTACATCATCACTGTTTGAATCAACCAATATGATCTTTCTCTCTTTCACATATTGATTCCCTTTTTCCTTCACTATAAAAACATCATTCCCTAAATTTTTGTATGGTACTATCATTCTCCCCCATCCCAAGCCCAAAAAATTTTTCCCCGGTTTTTGCAATGACATTTTTGAACAGCTGGAACCCGACTCCCAACCTCAGGGAACGCCTTTGCCCACGGGCGGAGACGATACCATGCAAGTCCATTAACTTTCGACAGCGTGAACCCCGTCCTCTTTTTTGTAGCGGACATGGGTTCAAGTTAAGGGATCCTCACCCGTAACAGTAAAAATTGCGGCGAGGTCCCCCACCAAAATTTGCAGATCTATAGCCGAATTCGTCTGTGGTCCCGACGCCCATTCTAATCGTCCAGAAACCTCCTCTTGCCTTGTCATGAGGCTCCCCCTTTTACTCGCTGTTCCCAGGTCATTAAATGAGCATAAACCGGCCTAAAAAGAGGGAAGGTCCCTTATGCTATGGCATTTCTCATCTCCACCCCAAGGGAGACCACCTGTTTTTCTTATTCTAATGTTTAAAAACGTTCCCCCTTTTTTGGGCCCCATCTTTTAGCCTCTTGTTGTTACCCCCCCAAGTCACCGTTTCTTTCCTTTGCTGTCCGGGCTCAGACGTCCCTACCAACCCCTCAGTGTTCTGACATCTTCCTTCTCCTCACAAGCCCTGACCCCCAAAAAACCCCTCTACTTTCAGGAGCCCAAAATACCCCTTTTGCTCAAATCTTTTTTCCCCTTTCCCCTTCCCTTCTTCCCCCCATTTTTTACCTTTGTCTCTGACCCGGTTCTTCCCCCCTCACGGTTATTAAAGGGGGAGTTCACCCTCCTCGTTCTGTCCTTCCCTTTCCCCTTTCCCCCAAGTCTCCCCCTTTTGCTGCCTCTCAGGTTTTCCCCTTCTCCCCCCTCCCCTCTCCAGTTCCCAAACGCATCTTCCCCCCCACTTTTTACAGTCCATTACTATCCCAACTTTGCTCATTTTCCCCCTTTTATCTCCCCAAATTTTCTCCCCTAAATGTCTTTGAATTAGAAACACATTTCAGAATATATTGGGGACTAAACCTTCAATGGGCACCAATCCACCTCTGTTCCCTTTTCTTCCCCCCCCCTTTTACAACCCCATTCTTTGCAATGCCCCCTTTTCCTTCACTGTTGAACGTTTTTCCGATGCCACAGCACGAGACTTTTGCCCCCTTAGTCTGTGGTGCCCTTCCCAGTCGATTTTTGGGTATTTTCCTCACCCAATCATACCCGATTTACAGTGGAATATCTGAGCCTCAGGGTGGGGGTAAACCCGATGTTGCTTTCGGTTTTTTCCTGTTGGGTTTTTACAAAAACCCAAAAGTTTTTTGGTGTTTTTCAACCCATCTCAGGCTATAATTTTGTATTTTTGGATCCTTTCTCAGATGGGCCCTTTTAATAAAATGTTCTTTCTACACAATGATATTCCTTGCAACTATTTGCCCATACCTCGTGTTTACACTGGCCCATATTAAAAGTGTTTAAAATTTTTTTTAATGTCCCCTTTCCCCCTTATCTTCCCCGATTTTGCCTTTCTTTTTTATCCTTACTGCCACCATTTTGGCCGGATTTTAATCCCCACCTTTTTCGGGGAGGTCTCAGGGACTCCCGCGGTTTCATTTGGGAGGTTTTCCTTCACCCCCCCTGTTTAAATAGGGGACCCCCCCCATTTTGATCCTCCTCCTTCTTGGCTATCTCTTGGTCTCTTTCCCCCCTCCCTGACCCCCGGTCTTTCTGGATTTTACGGGGCAAATCATTTTCCCAATCATTTTTATTTTCATTTTCACCATTTTTCCAAAGCCCTACGGGTTTGATCGAGAAAATTGGGCCCTTTTCCTAACTAAATTGCTTGGAGTTCCTTTCCTTCATTGTTTTTCATCTTCCAATCTTTTTTAAACGCACTTTCTTTAAAAAACCCCAGGCACTTCTCAGGGGTGCCAGGGTGATCTCTGCCTTCTGGGCAGACATTTGAAGCGCTGGTGGGGCATCGGTAAAATAGAACCACAGAGAACTTTTGTTTTAAGAAACGGTGTCCTTTCATCCATGACCTAAAGTTGGGGGGAAAATTGTTTCCCCCCACCACCTCCTTCCTATGGTCAGTCTGGAAAAAATTTGGAAAGAATGGTAAATACTTCTTTACCCGGGGTCCTGTTTTTCAGGTTGCGGGATATAACAAACCTCTTTATGTTTCCATTGTTTGGGAATCATCTGGTCTTTATTCTCAGGGGGTCCGTATGCCCCTGTTCTTTTTCAAAATCTGGGAAGTTGCCCTTTTGGGCTTTTCTTCTCACTTTTAAGAACCGTTAAAGTGCCTTTTACTTTAGGAACTGGGGGCGCCTTAATTTCGATTCGGCGCTGGCCCACGACATTCATATTCCCATGTTATGACATTTACATAGGCCCCGCTTCAGTCCTCTTTTCACCCCTTCCATCTTATTTGGTCACAGGGGGTTTTTCCCCAGCTGTGGAAATTTCCATTGTTCTCCCATTCAGCAAACTGGGTACCAGGACATGATGCCTCCACTATCGTTCCATTTCTTTACCAGTGCAATTTGAAAATGATGGGAATCTGGTAAATCGATTTAATGTGGGATTTAGACACACACAACACCCTCCACTAGTCAATATGGCTTTCAAAGGGCCGTTCTACCATGCCCCCTTTCTTGAATCGTATGTTCATAATGCCTTGCGAATAACCCTCAGTTATTGCCATATTTTTGACCCGAGAGGGATAGGCAACTTGGAGGTATAAATTTTTTGGTAAGGCCGGCCCGACAACCCCCATCCCCTTTTGAAATTTTTTAATGAGACATTTCCGTGTTTGGGGTTTTAATGTGCCCCCCAGACTGTCCAAGCTGAAGGGTCCCCCCCGGGATGTGTTCTGAACAACCTTTTTTTTCCTTCCCATAAATGATTTGTTGTCTTCCCTCAATATTTGGTCATCATCTATGTTGATGACTTCACTATTCGTGCAGGGGGACTATCACCTCACAGTTTTCTACAGCATGGGGCGACTGTGTTTTTTAAATGGGCCACCATGCATGGGTTTAAATTTGTACCAAAACTACCAAATTACTTTTCTAGGCCTGTCATTTCCTACCTTGTAACTTTTGGCTCCGTATCCTGAAAAGGGAACCAGGGTTTTTAGGGCCCTTTTCTTTGCTTAGGTTATCCAAACCTCCCAAACCCTCTGAAGGCAACTTGTCACAGCCGGCTGAATCTTCTTAAAACTCTTGCTCATCTTTTTATGGGGGGCGATCTAAACCCCCCCCTTTGCCCCATTCAGCCCTCATTTTTGAAACTCGTTGGACCAGACATTCAGCGGCCTCCTGCTTCTCTGGGAAATCCTCCACTTTAGGATTAGTTTATGCCTTGGTGCTTTTCACCTTTTCCCCCTGTTGGACTCTTGGAAGTAAATTTTCCATCCTTGTCCATCGGGGGATGCCCATTCCCCCGCTATTTCACTCTCATGATCTCGAATCCCCATTTATAAAAAGGCCCAATTTTAGTAGACATTCTTTTTTGTTTGTGCCCCCGTTTGCTCCATCCCTTTTTTCTTCCCCCTTGCTCTTGTCTTCCCCTTTGTTTTCCCCCTTTCCCCAACCCCCAAAATTCCCGCTGAGCTGTTCTTTCTCATCCCCTTTCCAAAAACCCCAAATCCCAACCGCCCTTTTCACCCCCCCTCATTCTCATGATGGGAAAGTGCACACAGAGGGTCCAAGTCTTTTGGTGTCGGTTCGCAGCAGTGTTCCCAGACAGCATCGTCGGGGAATTTACTGTCTTTTCTTTTTCCTGCGGGTTTTTGCCATTCTTGCAGCACTTATTTTGCATCTTTTTGTCATCATTTGGGGTTTCTCAGACCCCTGCTTTCAGACTATACAAAAATGTGATACCCTCACCCCCTGTTTCCATACCCAACTTTGGTTATGCTGACTTCCCAAACAAAAAATTTTGTTTTTTTGTTGGGTCCCGGGGTATTTGACACAGGCTGAACGGCAGACATTGGGGCAGCCCTTAATATTTTATTTTATAATTGTTCATTCCGGACTATTTTGTTTTAAGTACCCACCTTCACACCGGGGCAAAAGAGGGTTTGCTCTGCTAAATAACAAACTTCGTTCTTTTAAAACTGGTGTGGGTTACGGGCCCGTCTTCTTTATCGGGTGGGGGGGGAGACTCTCTCCCCTTCATTACCCACCTGTTTCTCATGGATATCTCAGGGAGACGCCCTGCCCCTCTCTGTGAGGTTCATTTCCCAGTATCAGTCACCCACATTTGTTAGACTGCCACTCTATCAACAAAAAAAAGGAATTTCCTCAACTGCTTTTTCTGTTCTCTTTTTTTTCTTGTGAGGGACCCATTTTTCCGACTCTCTTGACTTTTTCCCAAAACGACTTCTAAAACCCCAGATGATCCCTTTCCTCCCCCAAAACCCTTTTCTACCTCAATCTTTTGTTCCCTCACCCCCCTACCCCCCCCCCCCTGTTTTTTTAACCCTACTAATCATCCCTCCCCCTTTCTCCCCGATACCTCCCCCCTTCCCTGCCCTGCGCCTTTTCCCTTGGGGAGCGCTTTTTTTTATAATATCAATTTCTGGGGAAAAAAAATAGTAAAAAAGAGAAATGGGTGAGGGGTGAGAATGAGAATGCTAAAAAGTGACAAGGCATTGGGATAATGTTCCTCAGAAAAACCCCAAGGGGAACAACTTCAGCAAAAGATTCAGAAAGGGAAAATTTTTTTGTTTTTTGGGGGGTCCGGGAAATTTTGATACACCCCGTATGACTTCAAAATTTAAAGATCTTTTTAATGTTATTTTAAATTAAAGGGCAATTTTAAATATAGAACTGTTTTAAAAATTTTTGGAATTTACAACAAAAAAATCATGTTAATGCTGTTGTTTTTGTTTATTTTTAAGAGGCCTTCTCTAGTGCAAGTTAAAAATGTATACCATATTTATATATGAAAGTTAAACTCATGGGGGTTTTGCACTACACACAGATGGAGATGGAGAGGGGAAAATGTGGGGGATTGAGAGAAGGACATCAGTAAAAAAGGGAAGAAACACAGAACAGATGATGTAGAATGCCAATCACGAGAGACTAGATATTATTATAAAAAAAAGCCCAAACCACAAGCGCTTGGCCAGGGGGGAAGGGAGTTGGGGTAAAAGGGGGAAAGGATAAAGGTGGATAAAAACAGGGGGCAGGGGATAGTGGGAGGAGAGGGGGGCAAAGGGGGAAAAAGGGCTGAAGGTACACAGGGGTTTGTGGGAAAGTCGTTGTTGTCAAAGCGTGAGGGGTCCAGATGAAAGGTGGGTCCATGCAAAAAGGGAAGGTAAAGGGGGAAGCAGAGGGAAGCGACGTTGGGGGAGGAGATAAAATGGTGAAGGCGTTTGGGGGGGGCCCGGGCCCCCCACCAGGGGGCCCCAACCATATCACGAAAATATTATGACAAAATTTATACTGAGAAGTGAATAGACTACAAATAGAAAATGTATGCATGAGTTTGAATTGTGGTGGGGTTTTCTGTTGAGTCATCTGATCGCTGGTGTTACATCCGATGTGAGCACGCCGTCAGGGATGACCAAAGGGTGACTCCACACATCATCATCCTGGGGGTGCAGGACAATGCAGTATAATGACTGGTTTATCATGGCAGTTTGAAAACAGTGTGGGAGGAGGACGAAATACAGTAAGTGCTACTGCATGTTTTGTTATTTTTTATATGAAAATTTGATTCTGGGATTAATAGTTTTTTTTTGCAAGTGAGCAAGCATAGCAAAGCAAAGTTTTTTATAACTTTAAGGAATTGTGGAGAAATTTTCTCCAGGAGGGGGTATCAGCCCCCTTCAGCCCTTTCAGCCCTGAGGCCAGCCCTCTCAGAAGGGCAAGCATCTTGTTTACTGCTACAGCGAGTAATTGATCCCAGATGCAGTACCAGTATGCGACGTGTGGTCAAGCGACTGCCGCTCCCTGCAAGACTCCAGTGTTGCAAAGTGTATTTTAATAAGAGACAGTCCATCTCTTACCTTAGCAGGACAATCAAGGAAAATCCTGCTCCCACTTTATTACCATGGTGAAGATAATGTACTTTGCTGTCTATGTTTAAGACAGCAAGAATCAAGCATTCTGCTTTGCTTCATGGAGGAAGTGGCAAGGAAGCAAAAGGTACTAGGTCAGCTTTTCCTTTATGCTAGGGGCAGTGATGGCGTGGGGCATTGTGGCGTCTTCAGATTACTTTTGACTCTACTGAGAGTGACACTGATGCCAGGATAACCAACAAAGAACGATCTGTGCGTTAGTGTGAACAAAGTGTCTCACAAAACACGATAAACACTTACAGAGAAGTGTGATCAACTTCTTAGTGATATTGTGTGAACAATTACTGATGAACAGTGTAACAACGAGTGTTGCAATCCAACAGAGTGTAGTTTGTGGAAATTTATTTCCTAAAGTTCCACAGGAAAAATCCAGCATGGCCGTAATGGGACGGCTGAGCTGGGTGGCCCTTAAACCCTCCCAAACGAACAGCATTTTCTCTAGTTGGCGAGGATTGTTGGTAAGCTTATTTAATTTATAGATTTACCCTTCAGGGAAGGAGTAGGTAGTTTTACTGGTAGTACACTAATATTAGGATCATTGAGGCAACTGTAGATAATAATAATGTAGACCTAAGACCTTAACATAGGTAGTAATAGGCCGATAATGTAGGCAAACACTAGGATAAGTTAGCTAGGGAGAACTGGCAGCCCTAGTTTGAACGAAGAGATGAGGGTCTGGAAGAGAGACCAGCTCGTTCTTCTTAAGACAAACACCAACTGGACAAGATGTGCCGTGATCAGCAGACGGCGCCCCCAACGTGTCTTCACATTTGAGACCTGGGGAAATCTGGTAGAGGCACCTTGATGTACCGTAGATGACCTCCGTCAGGCCCATACAGTAAGACAAGACCTCCACTTTATCTTGTAGATTTCTGGCCAGTGTCTGGGGAGAATTGTGAGTGAGTTTGATCTGTGGGCCTGTGTTGAAGCTGGCAGAGCATACCCAATAAGTACCAGTGTCTCAAGGCAGTCTGGAAGCTAGTGTCCTTGTCTGCATAGTTATACTAGGGGATACATACCCTCTTGGATATAGGAATTTATGAGGTGCAGGCAGGACACTAATAATGATTGAATATTGCAGGAATTAAGGCCCGTTGCAAGTTTCTGAGGGAAGTCAGAGGCTGGCAAGCTTAGGAAGTTGAAGATCGGATATATGCTGCACACCAGAAATTTGCCTCTATACTGCATGCGGCGAGTTTTTTGAAACATCAATCATTTGTAAATCTGCTAAAGCCCTTTGGGGTGAGTCCCACCTAGAGCTGTGCAACAGAGTTTGCCGGGTAGGCGACTCATTTGGGAGCATCCACAGAATTCTAAAGTGGCCCTTCGAAAACGTGAGTGGAATAGCAGGTTGCTTCATAGCTGGGCCCAAGAGACAGTTTTAGAGTTAGTTAAGTTGCACACCTGGCCCAAAAGTTACAGTAGGCCAAAGCTGACTATAAAGGTTTTTTTGGAATTTTCAGGCAGGCCAGGTAGGCGAGAAGTTTGGAAATTACAGGTTACAGTAATCCAGAGTGGAGACTGTTTTGATTACTCAGTGGTTTTCAGGTTAGCCAGGTGGCTAGTGCAATAATTACAACAGTTATAGTAGTAGGACAGATTTAACCTAGTTATTATTTACAGGATTTCTAAAGCCGGTTTATTTATAGCACACTAGTTAGGTTAGTTTACCCCCAACCATCACGCTAAAAGAGTAAACTGGGCATTTGAAAGCTATTTAATACATTATCATTCTGTTTCACAAGTTGATTTGTTGAATTATTTATGTTACAAGTGATTTTAATTTAATACTGCCCCTTTTTGTCTGATTTCAGTTTGATTCATTTTATAAGGGATTTGTGATTGTACCTGAGACTAGGTTAAGTCCGTATTTGCTTACATTGTACAGGAAAGTGCTAGAGTTAGCTTGCACCCGATACACATTTCGATTGGATTTGGAGCTAACAGTGATATTTTGATTCAGAGTAGTCATATAATAAAGGAATTGTTAAGCTTGTTGAGAAGCCTTGAGACTGTCATTCTCACCAATCGTTCACTGTGGGTGGGCAATTGGTACAAATTATACCGTGATCTCTAAACCCCTTTGGTAGGTGAGTTTAGTACAGCTGTCCCAGCTCTAAGTCAATTAAAGCGGCATGGGCCTAAGGCGCCTGAGCGCATGTGATTAGTGTAAATGCGGTCAGGAAGATCAGGACGAGACTGGAGGAACTAGAGATTGCCTGGGGAAAAGACTGGAGGCCTTTGAGGTTTTATCCTTTTGAGACAAAGGCCACTCACTTCGAATATACAGTCAAGTAGAAAGGACGACCATGACGAAGGGCGAGTGTAATGCGATGAGACTCTGCAGGCAGTTCATAAAGCCTTGAAGGCCGGTAGCAGGGGGAGCAAATGTTGGAAACCGAACACAGCACGCCTGTTAATGTTGCCCAAGATTGCCTATTAGATTACCAACGTTTGAGGGAACAACAGGTATTGCTTTCGGATGTTTAAAGCCCAGATGATGACGAGACGATTTGTCAGATGCCGTCAAATTCAGATTATTCAACTCGGAGGCCGACAAACCACGACCAATTCAACATGCCAAAACCAATTAAGGAAAATTTGGCAACATGGGAGATAAGGTAGTTTTCGATTGTTGGACAGAAGCATCGCCTGACCCAGAGCCTAGGAAGTTCCAATGAAGTTAGGGTTTGACAATAGTTAAAGATTACATTTTGGGAAAGTCAAGGTCACAGTCAGGTGATTCAGGGAAACTGGCAGATACAGTGCATGAGTTGCACTTAAAATATCGGGAACCGTTCACAATACAACAGATCGTTGGTTGGAGATCTCATGTCTCCCCGAACATAGGTCGGGGAGAAATTGCCACCAGTGGAATGATCAACCCCCAATCTCGAGAGATAAAGCTAAACCACCTCCACTAGGTTGGCTCATTTTCCAGCAAGTCCTCCACCCCAGAGCCAGGAGAGTCTCCGCTGGCCAGTGAGGGGTCGTGTTTGAAGAAGACATGCTAGTTCAGGATTCAAGTTTCACCCCCTTTAACAAAGGGTTCAAGACTAGGAGTTGGTTTTGTTCAGTGTTGGAGAACATTTGCCGGGGATAACCACCCAGTGAGGCGCTGGAAGGGTAAGCACCACAGTGCACTGTGTCCTAATGGCCAAATGCATGGAAAAGGAAAGCAAACTGCGAAAGGCGGGAGAGAACAAGTCTGTAGTGATGAGGTGGCGAGTGCGGCACGAGAATTTGTTCGGGTGGGGGCAGTTTAAAGGTTCTGGCCTGCCACCATAATGGGGGTGGTTGAACGGGAAGAAGTCTGAATGCCCATTTGTTCTCCACAGTGGGCACAGAGATCCTTCATGCGGGGTCCACAACAGGTTGAAGCGGGAGACAGTTGGTTTGACAAGGTGGAAGGGTTTGGGGGGGTCCACGCAGTCTTATCAGTAGTCAATGGCCGTTGCGGCATCGGGGAAATTCAGCCTGATAGTGGAGGCTGCCAATCTACCACTAAGGACGGCTGCAGCAGTCAAACGTTTGAGGAGTTGGGTAAGCAAAGCGGAACCAGACTTGCTACAACGTTGTAATGGGAATCTGGTAGGGATTACATAGAATCTTTCCGGGAAGGGTATCAAGGAGGTGATGGCCTGTACGGGATTCCAGCGGGTACATCTAGGAGGCAGGTACCAGCTCACTTCCCTGCGACCCGGAAGGAGGCTCTGGTATTACAGCACTGAGGCTGTACTGGTGATTGGATTGTGTGCGAAGGACTGCAGAGGGCAAGTTGGCATATCACAGTGATTATTATTATTATAATCAGGAGCGCTAAACCCGGAGGATTATAAGCGCCTGGGGATGGAAGGCATTGGCTTAATTGGGGGAACTGGAGCACAGACCCAAATTTCCCCTAAATCAAAACCCCTCACCAACATAAAGGGAAACCCTTTCCCTTTGAGGGTATCCAAAGTGAGCCAGTCCAAAAACCCAGGACCTGGATGTGTAGGGTTTAAAGGGGACCAGCCCCCCCAACACGAAGAGACGTGTTGGATTACTTGAACCATGTGCAGTTCAGGGCGGACAGTACTGGGTGCGACTCCCATGGAAACCGGGACACCCAACGCTGCCCACTAATTTCAAGAAGGCACGGGGTCAGTTGAATTCATTGGTGAACAGCCTGACCAAGAAGGGTCTGGTGGGGAAATATGATCATATTATTAAGGCACAGCTGGCCCTTGGGGTCATTGAGAAAGTGTTCATTGAGAAAGTGCCCAATGCCAGCCCTGGGGAAAACACCCATTATCTTCCACACATGGCAGTCACCAAGGAGTCAGTAACCACTCCCATCAGAGTAGTCTTCAACTGCAGCTCACAGGCGAGTCCCCAAGAGCCATTGTTGAATGATTGTCTGCTCACAGGACCCTCCCAGATGCAGAAATTAGCAGATGTGTTGTTGAGATTCAGGACAGAACAGTACGCCTATGCGGCAGACATTAGCAAAGCCTTCCTACGTATTGGGTTGCAGCCACAAGACAGGGACTACACAAGGTTCTTGTGGTTGGCTAACAGGGAGGTGCCCAAGCAAGGGGATGATACCTACAGATTCAGGGCAGTGTTGTTTGGTGCCACTAGTTCACCATTCTTATTACAGGCTACCATAGACTACCACCTTGTGAACTGTAACAGCCCGCTTAAGGAATTACTGAAGACCCTATTTTATGTAGACAACTAAAAGGTACCACCTAGATGAAGGCTTTTTGATGGACATTTACCGAGAGTCTAATCAGGAGATCTCGGGCCCAACATGCCACTGAGAGAATGGGTGAAAAAACAATCCAACGTTGCGGGCACGGGGGAAAGCGTGACTATGCTGGTCTCAGTACCTGAGGTAACATTGGTGTTGGGATTGGGGGGGAAATCAGGAAGACAGACTTAGGCTAAAGAGGAAACCTGATGGGGAAGAAGTGACCGGGGGTCTTTGCTGAGCAAAGTCAGACTGCCTTCGACCCTTGGGTTTGTTGACACCCATCACCATTCGAGGGAAGATGCTAGTGCAACAGACCGGGGAGCTGAACCTGGTTGGGGGCGACCCACTGCCAGAAACAGTCTGCCAGGAGTGGGATCCGGTTGCAAAGATCTGCAGAATTGCATGATTTCCCATTCCCAGGTCCATCAGGTGCACCAGACAGGACTATGACTACCCAGGTCCACCACCGCTGCCTCAGGAGCGGGTACATAGTGACAGGCCCTTTGAGACTGTGGAAATAGACTATACTGGGGCTATCACATTGAAGAACCTAGGAGACAATAGGGTGGGCCCTCAGAAAGTATGTGTCTGCCTGTTTACTTGTGCCACTACTCGAGCTGTGCATTTGGAGTTGGCAGAAGATATGTCAACAGAGACTTTCGTGAAGTTGTTCAGGAGGTTTACCGCCAGATTCTCGTGCCCGCGGTTGATTATCTCGGACAATGGCATGAGCTTCAGAGCGGCCGATAAAGTTTTCAGGAATCTTAGGGACAACGGAGAAGTACAAGAACACCTGAAGAGAATAGAGTGCGAGTGGAGGTTCATAGCTCCCAGGGCACCTTGGCAAGGGGGATTCTATGAACACATGGTGGGCACAGTCAAAAGGTGCATTCGGAAGGTCTTGCACGGCAGGAGAGTGAGCTTTGATGAACTGAGGACAGTGTTAGTTGAGATAGAGGCAAGAGTCAATAACAGGCCTCTGACCTACGTACAAAATGGGATTGACGAGCAGGAAGCTCTCACCCCCAATCACATGCTGTTTGGAAGGAGGATTGAGCCCTTCCCCGCAATTTTGAGTCAGTCTTCCAAGGAGCTGGATTATTATGGGCCAGATGGTCCCCCCATCAATGAAGAACTGCACAGGAGTCACAACAGACTGGTGAACATCCTGGACAAATGGAACCAGGTGTGGCGCAGGGATTACTTGACAACCTTGCGGGAACATTTCTATGGTGCCGACCCTGAGGCAAATAAGATGATGCTAAGTGAAGGGGACCTGGTGCTAGTAGAATCCGAGGCGCCCAGGGCATACTGGCCTCTTGGCCTGGTAGTGTCAACCCACCCAGACAAGGCTGAGCGGTTGAGAATGGTGAAGGTGAGAATGAATGGTGTCGAGACTGTAAGACCCATCAACAGGCTTTTACCTCTCGAGGTCCACACGGTGGGACCGGGACATGAGAAATTAGACCAGAGGCTGACTGAGCTGAGCGGCCAGATGACCCATCGAATGGCGCTCAAGTCAAGGGACCACTGGGAGGGCCTGCAGGAGGCAGACTTGATCTAGACTTAACGCCTACCTTCGCCGGCGGGAGGATGTGGAAATTTATTTCCTAAAGTTCCACAGGACAGATCCAGCATGGCCATAATGGGACGGCTGAGCTGGGTGGCCCTTAAACCCTCCCAAAGAAACAGCATTTTCTCTAGTTGGCGAGGATTGTTGGTAAGCTTATTTAATTTATAGATTTACCCTTCAGGGAAGGAGTAGGTAGTTTTACTGGTAGTACACTAATATTAGGATCATTGAGGCAACTGTAGATAATAATAATGTAGACCTAAGACCTTAACATAGGTAGTAATAGGCCGATAATGTAGGCAAACACTAGGATAAGTTAGCTAGGGAGAACTGGCAGCCCTAGTTTGAACGAAGAGACGAGGGTCTGGAAGAGAGACCAGCTCGTTCTTCTTAAGACAGACACTAACTGGACAAGACGTGCCGTGATCAGCAGACGGCGCCCCCACGTGTCATCACATTTGAGACCTGGGGAAATCTGGTAGAGGCACCTCGATGTACCGTAGATGACCTCCGTCAGGCCCATACAGTAAGACAAGACCTCCACTTTATCTCGTAGATTTCTGGCCAGTGTCTGGGGAGAATTGTGAGTGTGTTTGATCTGTGGGCCTGTGTTGAAGCTGGCAGAGCATACCCAGTAAGTACCAGTGTCTCAAGGCAGTCTGGAAGCTAGTGTCCTTGTCTGCATAGTTATACTAGGGGATACATACCCTCTTGGATATAGGAATTTCTGAGGTGCAGGCAGGACACTAATAACGATTGAATATTGCAGGAATTAAGGCTCCCGGTTGCACGTGGTTTCTGAGGGGAAGTCCAGAGGGGCTAAGGCTAAGCTTAGGGAAGTTGAAGATCAGGATATATGCTGCAACACCAAGTTAGTCCTCTATACGTGCATGCAGGCGAGTTTCTTGCAACATCAATCATTTGTGAAAATCTGTCCTATAAGCCACTTGTGAGGCTGAGGTACCCACCTCAGAGCTCGGTGTCAACAGAGTTTGCCAGGGTAGGCGACTCACTTGGAGGCAGTCCACACAAATTTTCACATAGTGCGACATTCTTCAAAGAACACTATTCTTCAATCAACTCAACGGATATCCGGGCATAATTATGGGTCAGATACATATACCCAGGTAAGTGTTCTAACTCGTGATGTACTACTATTGACTGCGCAGTTGAGTATAAAGTCGTGAGTTAGTCACTTATCATAAATCCCAGTGATATGCGGACCTTTGAGTCCACACACGTAAGTTTGTCAGCAATCAGTGAATGAAATATGCTGACATAACATCCCCTAGGGGTAATTTATTGTTTACATAATATGATCTATTCCAGCCCGTTGAGAGATGATCATGACAACAATTCAAGACCTCGTCTGCAGGGGCGGCTGTGTAGATGATTTGCTGTCTTTTATCAGCTAAGTGTTTCCTATATTTAAAATTATAAATTATATTTATTTATTTATTTATTTATTTATTTAGTAATTTGAGCATACATACAGAGGTACAAAAAAATACAGGTAAGAGCAGCATGCCAAAGCCACTTATATGCATAGCATTACGGGCTGGCTTAAAATTTGCTTAAGATTAACTAAGCAATGATGAAATCAGTGATAAAACATTATTGTAAACAGATAACTATAAAGCACAAATGAGTATTACAAAGACAGGTCATATGGTTGCATGCATTGCTGTACATTCAGTCGAATGGAGTACAGTGGACCCCCGGTTAACGGTATTTTTTCACTCCAGAAGTATGTTCAGGTGCCAGTACTGACTGAATTTGTTCCCATAAGGAATATTATGAAGTAGATTAGTCCATTTCAGACCCCCAAACATACACGTACAAACGCACTTACATAAATACACTTACATAATTGGTTGCATTCGGAGGTGATCGTTATGCGGGGGTCCACTGTATTCTGTTAGGTAGTGTATTTAAAAAATAATAAAGTTAGATTGGGTTTTAGGTTTAACATTTATGTGATATAATTGTGAGAAACATTTAAGATATACAATTTATAAGGTTCAGTTATTCAGTATTTATTTGGTTTTGGGTAAGTGATCTTTGAGAAGAGACTTGAATTTATAAACAGGTAGTGTTTCTTTTATATTTACAGGTAATGAATTCCAGATTTTAGGGCCTTTTATGTGCATTGAGTTTTTGCATAGCGTGAGATGGACACGAGGAACATCAAAGAGTGATCTGTGCCTTAGTGTTATGGTCATGTGTCCTGTTGAGGTTGGCAAGGAGATGTTTGAGGGGAGGGTTAATATCAGAGTTAAGTGTTCTATGTATGTAATAGGCGCAATAATAAGTATGGATATTTTGTATGGTGAGTAGGTCGAGTGTTTTGAATATTGGTGGAGTGTGCTGCCTGTAGTGAGAATTTGTTATCATTCTAACTGCAGCCTTTTGTTGGGTAATTAGTGGTCTGAGATGGTTAATTGTTGTTGAGCCCCATGCACAAATTCCATAGGTGAGATAGGGGTAAATAAGAGAGTGATATAGGGCCAGGAGGGCTGACTGTGGAGCATAGTACCGTATCTTCGATAGTATGCCTACAGTCTTGGAAATTTTCTTAGAAATTTGTTGTATATGTGTATGAAATTTGAGTCTTTTATCAAGGTGGATTCCTAAGAATTTTCCCTCTGTTAGCTTTGTGATAGGTGATCCGTTTATCATTATGTTAAGAGGGACATCTGTAGCTCTGTTACCATCTTAGTTTGTAATCCCATTACTCAACAGGAATGCAGCAATAATCATATATGCTTAAAAAAAGAAAAACTGTTCTTCTTAAATTTCAATCAAGTGACTGAAAACTTTGGTATAATATAAACCTTGTTTTCAGTTTTTTGCTGCTTCTTTCAGGTAGAAATATGGACAACCATTCTAAAGATTGACATAAAAATTGAGTCAGAACATATCCCAGTGGAGCAGCTAAAAGGCCAAGGAAGTTGCTCAGAAATCAGTAATATCAGCGTCTAAAATGCAAAAAATCAGTGACTTCATGGCTACACATGCACAGCAAACACTGGGAGAGACATCATCAGCATTTCAAAAGGACTCCACAGCATTGCACTGAACAGTGACACCTGATCAGCTAGATGATAATTTACTCCAACATGAAGCTGGCAATCATCGAGAGGAATGCCATGAGCAGGATGATCAGGAAGAACATGAAAAACCAGTACGACAAGCAGAACATTAAGAAATCCAGAAGCAACAAGATCACCTTGGCCATGACGAAATACACCAGAAAGAAAATTGTGAGGACAAGCAACGTCACTGAATTTACAAAGCGCCAGCACAAATTGAAAACGACATTGGGCTGTGGCCTACCATTATTTCAGATTTGATGAGAGAACACTTTGTGAAAAAAGGTGCATCAGTTGTTTAAAATTGTGATCCACAAATTTGTACAGTTGGGCTATTCAGTCGTCAGAATTACAATGGTGAGGTCGTATATAGGGAATGGCTGTTTTTCTTCTTTAAGTAGTTGTTTGTACTGCTACCGCTGCAAGTTCATGTGTCTCAATGCAACGAAACACCAATCATCGCTTGTTAACAGTGGTTTCTCTGACTGGAAACATGCAAACTATCGTCTAAAGCAACACGAGCGGTCGAAGGAACATCTTGACTCAACCACTGCATTTCATGCTAGATCAAAAGCATCCACATGGATTGATGATGAAATGTTACAGCAGACTGAACAAGGAAAACGTTATTAGCGGTCAATAATGAAGCGTCTGGTCAGCATTATCAAGCTCATTGTTGAACGGGCTTCGCATTCAGGGGAGACAATAAGTTGATTGGTTCGCCTCACAATGGAAACTATCTGGGGATTACTGAGCTTATTTTGCAATACAATGACCTTTGATCACAGCATATCAAGAAGCATTCCGAGCATGGCTCTGGGCACACGAGCTATCTGTCATCGACAGTAATGGAAGAGCTCATAGATATGATGGGAAAGCAAGTTTTGAATGAAATAATCCAATGAATAAAAAAAAGTAAGTACGTACTATTCAATTTCCCTCGACTCCACGCCTGACAAAAGCCATGTCAATCAGCTTGCACTTGTATTGCATTACATAGAGAATAATGAGCCTGTTGAGAATTATGTTCATGCCGAACAAGGGCCACACAGCGTAGGACATGTTTGATGTCATGCTGCAGTTCCTCCAATTACATGAAATAGACATCAGTAACTGCCATGGTCAGACCTACGATAATGCTAGTTCAATGAGCGGTACGTGCAATGGTCTATGGGCCAAAGTTCTGCAAGAGAACAGCCACTCAGAATGGGTTTCTTGCACAGCTCATTCACTGAACCTAGTTGGGAAAAATGCAGCAGAATGTTGTACTGGAGCAATCCATTACTTTGATTTCCTTCAAAAGTTGTACGAGTTTTTTTTTATTTCACATCGGCAAAAAATTATAACAGATGCTCTGTAAAGTACATATATTTCCTTGACTCTGAAACGGGTTACAACAACACGTTGGTCTTGCCAGGCCAATGCAGTCAAAGCCTTCAGATTTGGTTACAACGAAATCAGAAATGCATTGGAAAGCATCACAAATGACGTTGATGAAGGGCCTGTGTACACTGCAAAGCACATAGATTGTCAGCAAAGATCTGTCTTCTTGAAACAGGAATTTATACTGCTTACTGGAATGACATTCTTCAAAGAATGAATGCAACAAATCAAGGGCTACAAAGCAAAAAACTAGATCTTTATGTTGCAGTTGCTTCATTGGCTAGTCTGAAAGACTTTGTGCAGTCTAAACGTGAATGTTTTGACAGTTATGAGAGACAAGGTCAATAACTGTCGGGTTCTGCAGACTACACTCAATTGTGAAAGCAATCCCACAACATTTGTTTAAGTCCATTGGACTATGGTCATGCAGAACAAGCAAGCATGAACCCCTCTGAAAAATTTAGAGTAAAGGATTTCATTCTTGTCATTGATCAGTTTGTAGCTTCAACTGATCAACATTTGCATGCATATGAGCTGATGTCAGCTTAGTTTAGTTGCTTTGAGCGATTGACGGAGTTATCGCCCGAAGAGCTGACAAGAGCAGCACAAAACCTATAGGAAGTATATCCCAAAGACAGAAAATTCCTTTCCAAATGAAATGATTCAATTTTCTTCTTTTTCCAGGATTCATGCAAACAAAGAGCCCAACAACATGAGCACAGAATTATTTCTTTACAAGCTCTTCCACGAAAAACATGTGGTTAATATTTACCCAAATGTTGAAGTCGCATTGAGAATGTACCTTGTAGTGATGGTAAGCAATTGCAGTGCAGAACGTTCCTTTCCAAAACATGAACTTATTGAGAACCACCTACGAATGAGCATGAAGCAAGGGCGGCTTGTGAATCTGATGGTCATGAGCATAGAATTTGACATCCTGCGCTCGTTGGATTTTGGAGTCATCAGAGACTTTTCCATCAAAAAAAGCATGGAATGTACCTGGCTCATAATATTTTCTGACTGAAGATAACGCCTCATAAGTCTGTAGATTACTTTTGAGTTACACTTGCAAATGAACCGAAAGGGTGCTAAAACACATTATAAATCCAATTTATTGTTTCATTTCTTCATCTTAAGAGTGGTGAAAGTTTTCTAAGGAGAAACTTAAAAGGGGCCCTCCACCAAACTGGGCCCTGGACCCCCACCACCTAAATCCAGCACTGTATGGTGATCTTCCTTTGCACAGATGACAAATTCCAATAATTAATCATTAATATCACAATTAGTATATCCTTCAGACTTTTACATTTGGTATATTCTTCTGGCTTTTACAATTAGTATATCCTTCAGACTTTCATTTTAGAAGGCATTAATAATAGCTTCAAAAAGATTAACTAAAATCAACAGTCAAGTGTCTGGTACATTACACAAAAAATATTTCAAAACATTAGCCATCAAATTAAACATCATAACTGTGAAAGGAAACGTTCTTCCGAAGCACATTTAACAAAACAATAAACACATCATTACCATCTTTGGGTATCTGATGTGGAAATCTGGGTATATTCACTTGGATTTATATATTGCAAACATGCATATTGATAACTGGAAGGAGATCATCACTCAAACACTCCCTCAGTATTGGCATTTCCACTAACCTTATGCACATTAATACTGGAGATACAGTGGTACCTTGAGTTACGAGCTTAATTCATTCCAGAAGGCTGTTCGAGTGCCAATACCAAATGAATAATGAAAATTAGATTATTCCGTTTCAGACCCTCAAAAATACACTTACAAAAGCACTTACAAAAATACACTTACATAATTGTTCGAGTTGGGAGCTGCTTGTAACCCAGGGTACCACTGTACATATTTGATTCTCGTTCTTCAGTTCATTTCCAAAATTTGCTAAAAAAAAATTCAGTTATTAATGCATACATTATTTCATTACTCATTTTGTATGTCTGATAAGATATGCTTCTTTGTGCTTATGGACTTGTATTCATTTCTAAATGTTTCCATAATTGAGAATAGGTAGGCCTACTCCATACAATATCACACACCCTCTTGTACACCATACATTACTGTTACCATGTTGTATACTGTAACAAGACCAACTAAAATATTCCATATGAATGGCTTTAAAATGTTACAATTATTCTTCCTTATGAGATTCTCAAAACTCCAGAATCCTTTATAATTGTTTTGACTTTGCTGCTTCAAATTTACAAGACATATAATTTAATTGAGAATCCCTTAAATTTTGTATTATATTCTATGAAAGGTCCTTACACATTTAAAATGCTAATGCAGATCTTTTGCATTCATTTCTAAGTTTTATAAATGTAGGAAAATCTTACATGAAAACATTACAACATAAAAATATCCAGTAAAGTTACCCACTGCTTTGAAGTAATATGAGATTACTGCACTCCTACTCCTATCTATTCCCTCTCAGCATGTGCAGACCCCAGCTGGAGGGTCGAGTTACTTGAGGAGGATGTCTCAGATGAGGCTCCAGCGCTCTCATGCGCTCAACCACAAACGACACACCGCTTCCACCACCTTTAATTTGATTAACCACTCCATCTGTGGTCAACTGAGGCCCAAATTCAGGCTCATCATCACTGGCTAGTGCAGATGAAGGCCAGATTTCAGTTTTCTTTCTATCCATTTCTCTCAGGAGTTTTGACAGATATGTTTGAAGGTGCATTGCTTTCTCATCCATGCCAAAAGTGATCAAAATGGTGCACAAATCTGAGAGTGTTGAAGCCATGCAGTCTGCTGTAACAAACACTGTATGAAGAGCAGTGACTAAACCAAGATCTTCATGTGCACCACCTTCTTTTGTACTAAATTTCTTTCGCTCTAATTTCTTCTTGTTTTTAGTAGAACGATATGTTCTTCCAGAAGTAGAAATACTAGCTCTGGAACCAGTTACAGGACTCCTGGAGTATGTAATTCCTGTCACTGTGCTTGTATCTGAATAAAGGTCAGAATCAAGATGACCTTCAGTATTTCCTTCCAAAAAATCAAGGTGTTGCTTTTCTTTATTTTCTCGTACAACAATCAATCTAGAATGGTACTGCCTAAACATCTTAGTAAGATTTATTATTTCTTCTAGGTAGGACTCGCATTGCTCTAGAGCACCTGGTTTTATGTGCGTGTCCACAAGATCAGGGCGGTTATATTTGTATGCTACCCTAAGTGCATCAACCCACTGATTTCCTTTCACTAAACAATCTAATGCCTCCTCTTCATTTTGCAGGTATTCCTCATAGATCCAAGCAGCATCTCTAGGTATATTCCTGTTCTTCAGGGATTCTACAAGTGAGTAACACAGAACATTCATCTCCTCTTTACTAAAATTCAGTTGTGCCCCAACAACAAGTACCATTTTCCAGTTTCCAGCTTGCTGATAAGCATGCAGAGCTTCATCAAGCTTATGGGCACGAGTATACATAATAGCTGCTTCATTGTAGTGTTGTTTGGACATGAGATAAATACCATAGATTTCACATACAGCTTTGTTCATATCTGTAGATGAAGAAAATATCTGTAGAGCCTCCTTGTATAAATTTTCTGACACAATAAGGTCAAGACATTCTTGTTTATGATTATCTGTTCCCCTCAAGCACTCCAAAGCTTTCTGAAACCGTCTTAGGTAGACATTAATCTTGAATTTTCTATAATTTTCTTCAAGTACTTTAAGATCATTCAAGAAAGGAAGGTACTCTTTGGGATCCTTCTGAGACTTCTCAGCAACCATCATAACAAGATCAAAATCATATGTTCCAAGTGCAACATCATACAATTCATTAACATCAGCAATATAAAGTAAATGTTTCAATCCTTCCTCTGCAGATACCTTAAATTTTTTGTCTGTTTGTTCCCTCATATTCTGAATCTTTTTTAGAGCAACTTCCATCTGGCAGGAAGTCATCTTAATATAAGAAGTCAAAATTGGTAGAAGGAACTTTTCCTCATCAAGAGCAATCATTGCTTCTCGAACAGCATTACATACCACATCAATTTTACTACTCAGCTCTTGAGTTTTGCTTCCCTCATTCTGCCTGTAGCTGTAGTTAAAAGAGTATATGATATCTGTAACATCAGTTTCACTCAAACTAGCTAAAAACACATCTATCCATTGGGGATTATCAACATCTTGAACAAAATGAGTAGCATGAGCAAGAAATTCTGCTGGGTTATGGTCAAACATGAGATTTAAATCTATACGTTGTACTCTCATGATTTCCAGTGCTTGATAATACTTGTGCTCATTTAAAAGGACCTTCAGTATATGAACTGTCAGGGGTCGAGGACTAACTACCTCAAGATTGCCACGAGGCATCTGCAGAATTACTCTTGTGTCCTGAGGCACTGCTGTGACAATGCGAGAGCCTCTCTCCACTTTTCGTGATCCAACAGTACTACTATCTTCAGCATTTCCTGTAAATAGTTTACTAAAAGTGCTATGCTTGAGGGGTATGATTAGCAGCATGTGCTTTGTTGTGGTTGTTAGCAAGTGATCAGTGTGAATGTGGTAAGATGTACAATTGGCAAGAAGCTGATTATTTCCCCAATACAAACGATTCCTGGAAGTTAACCCAATAGGAATAACTTGTGACCCATCATCAACTGGACAAAGACTTACTTGCTGGCACACACTGGGAAACCTAACTTCCTCTCCACTTTCAGTGTATGGTTCAATCGCTTGTGTCTGAAAATTAAGTTCCAGTAGTGCCCCAGACACACACTGAAGAGCAGCAATTGTACCATCAGGAGAAGGCGATATACTAACCACAGATTCCTCCACAGGCAAAACTGCCTTTACTGTTACTCGTCCTGCCTCTGATCCTATGGACTGAATATCAACCATTACAACATAACACACTTCTTCTGTCTTGTAGCATGCTAAAAGAGTGTTTTTTGCTGCCCAAACCCAATTGCACAACTGAGATATTTCTTGACATTTTGGAGTTTTTTCTGGGTCCCATTCCACTTTATGCTGTGCAATTACTCGATGAACATTCACCTTAACAGTGACGCCATTTCCTCCTGCACCGGTGATTTTTACATTACAACCATGGTCATCCAAGATATCATTGGCATGTGCTTGAGTTAAGAATGTTAAAGTCTCTGATCCATGTAACACACACAAACTATTGCTGTTGCAGCCAGGAGGATCAAATGCCTCTAGAAATCCTGAATCTTCCACACACACAGAACTATCTGGTGAAGCTTCACAAGTCTTGACAATGGGCGGAGCAAACATAACAGCGCTTATCTGCTCCGTGAATGTGACCTCATATGCTGACATTGGAGGTGGCACAATCGATTGCCTGAATGGTGTCATGAGCAGCTTTGTGCCATCAATCACTGCAACCTGTGCAAGATCCACAGAACCAAATCCACGAGAAATGTTGTTAGTTACAACCCAACTGTAAAGATGGAGATGAGATGGAGTAAGTAAATGCAATAGGAAGGGTGCTGTACAATCCCAACACAAATAATTTATGCCTTCTGCAAACTTCAACTCCTGCTTTAAATACCAGTGGTAATTTCCAGTTGTCCACAACTGAACTATATCCTTTGGATCCCCTTCATTCTTTGTAAGTGGCTTCAGCCAAACTAGAAGAACACTGGAATCCTGATTCCAACTAACTTCTTTTACAAGCATTTCATTGGATTTAAAAGGTAAATTAAATTCTCCATGTTTGAGACCATTCTTTTCAAAGAAAATCACCTCATGCTTGTTTGGGAGTCTCCGAGAAGAAGCAATTAAACTACCTGAGGGTTTCCAGGAGAGGGCTTGTTCTAAGCCATCCACCTCTTCACTTGTGTACTGCAAGATCCCTTCACGGTTAATTATGCGAAGACGCCGACTCTGTGTATCCTGTGCAACATGGCTTACAACGAAAAGCTGGCCATCACCTCGCCAACTGATCCATGGCTTGCGATCATCCCAATCAGGAACTTCTTTAACTGCCGGCTTCATAACCTTAGCGGCTCCTTTACCTTCTGTACCATGAAACTGTGTCTCCTTTTTTCCCCAGCCAAGATTAATAAATTTATTTTCACCAAAATCATCCTGATTAAGGGGAAATTCTGCAATTGGATCAAAATCTGCTGTCATAACTACTACAATAGATTCCGAAGTCACTAGGATAAGAAGTTCTTGATCAGGACTCCAGCAAGCAGCTTCCAAACCCGCAGAGACAGTACCCACCACCTCAACCTGCAAAAACCAATTATTATTTTTATTATTATTATTTTTATAACAGAATGGTCATTTCCCACTGAGGTGGAGTCCCCACCATTCAGTCCATTGTTTGTTTTGTCAAAAGTACGCTTACATGACAATTCAGATGCCTTCCAAATTGCAACATCTTCATCCCTCCTTCAGAGTGTAGGCACTACTTCCCACCTCCAGGACTCAAGACTGGCTAACCAGTTTCCCTTTAGTCACTTCATAAATACTACCTAGCTCACACTCCCACAGAATGTCAAGTCATAAAAATCACTTTGCTCCACTCAAACTGACCTAACATGCTCACACAAACCTGTTGGATGTTCAAGCACTGAGCACTCTTAGCCCTATGAATTATACTTGTGGTAACCCCCCATCTTCTAATCTCCTAATTCAAAATTCTCTGAATAATATTCATAACACACATTGCCCTCAAACACAACATGTCCACTACCACAGGCTCCTCCTCCCCCTCCTCAGCAACATCTAACACCCATATACAGTACAATGATGATACCACTGTACTCTGGTACATTCCCCTCTGTGCCTCCATGAATAAGTTCTTTGTCTCCACAAATGCCTCAATGCACCAGATGCCTGGGGGGGAACATGTTGAATAACCAGAGGATAAGTTGCTTTAGTTGTTTTAATGCATACAGTGTTTATTATAGAATTTACTGAATTACCACTTTTTGAATACTTTATAGGGGAGTTCTGATTTTGAATGGACAGTTTCTTGTGCTCAGTTGATATAATGAAAGGCATACTAGCAAAATAGCCAGGAATTTGGTCAAAAATCAGTGAGCTGGCTTAAAATATGACTCAAAGTCCCTACCTACCCAATGCCTGTGTAAGCGCCAGCTTCCTTGTCTGTGCTCTGGAATCTCTACAGCTGTTTCTCTTCACACCAACTCCAAGGCTGAGGGACTGATTACCTCATCTTTTGTATATAGTTTCACTGTCTTCAAGTTATGTCCTAGAATCTGTGTTGATAAAGCCACTGGATGGCAAAACGTCTATAAAAAAGATACCCAGATGTTGCATATGTCTCTTAACTTTCATCTTGTTGGTACTGTATACCTTTCTTGTATGGCTCTTCAGTGGTTAGCTCTTCCTTGTCGTTCTCCACCAACTCTTCCACATCCTGGCCACTCACATCCAACCCCACGGACTTCCCCAAAGACACAATAGATTCCACAACAGGCGTAGGGTCGTCAGGGTCAGCCTCAAACCCTTCAAAATCCTTCTCCTGGACACATTCTGGCCACAATTTTCTCCAAGCAGAATTCATCGGCCTGGAAGTCACTTTCTGCCAAGCCTTATCTATAAAGCTTATGCAATTGAGGATACTGAAGTGATTCCTCCAGAACTCTCTTAGGGTCACTTCAGTGTCCGAGGTCACTTCAAAGAACCTTTGAAACAATGCTTTGATGTAGAGTTTTTTGAAGTTTGAAATGACCTGCTGGTCCATGGGCTGCATGAGAGGAGTGATATTAGGGAGCAAGAACTTCACTGTGATGAAACTAAACTCCTCAAACAATTGGTCTTCCAAGTTTGTAGGATGAGCAGGGGGCACTTGAGTGGCAATTTATTTTCCAGGAGGCACTTAAGTGGCAATTTATTTTCCAGGAGGTATTTCTTCACACTCAGGCCAAACACTTCATTGACCCACTCAATGAAAATTAGCCTCGTGACCCATGCTTTATTGTTAGCCTTCCACAGCACACACAATTTACTCTTCATCACATTATTTTTCTGGAACACTCATGGATTTTCAGAGTGATACACCAGTAAAGGCTTCACTTTGAAATCCCCACTAGTGTTACCACAGAACAAATGAGTTATCCTATCCTTCATAGGCTTGTGCCCTGGCAGTGCCTTTTCCTCCTGTGTAGTGTAGGTCTTCTTTGGCATTTTCTTCCAAAAGAGGCCTGTTTCATCACAATTGAACACTTGTTGGGGGAGGAATCCTTCAGCCTCTATGTAATCCTTGAATTCATCAACAAATTCTTCGGCCGCATGTTTGTCTGAACTTGCAGCCTCACCATGCCTTATCACACTGTGTATGATATTTCGCTTCTTGAATCTGTTGAACCAGCCTTTGCCGGCCTTAAATTCACTAACAGCAGCACTCGTTCGAGGCATTTTCTTTACAAGATCCGCACACAACTGCCTTGCCTTTTCGTAAATTATCCTCTGCACAACACTATCTCCTGCTAACTGTCTTTCGTTGATCCACACCAACAACAACTTCACATCTTCGACGGTTTGTGATCTCTGTTTCGTTAGCATATTTACCTCTTTTGCAACATCAACTTTCTTCATTTTTACTTTCTTCACCAGGATGGAACTAATTGTTGATTTGGACTTCCCATACATCTTGGCGAGCTCGGCCACATGTATGCCACTTTCGTATTTTGATACAAGCTCTTTCTTTAATTCTATTGTGTTTCTCACCTTCTTTACCAAAGGACTGGCACTCTGGACTTTCTTTGGCCCCATGGTGGCTTATTTTGCAGTCGCATTCAATTAACAAGCACCAAAAACAATGGATGAACGCGTGGGGTATTGTTCACTTGACAAGTGACAGAGGCAGACTGAGTCAGGCAGCGGCGGCCCGAGTGGGCAGATGCATCTAATACAGATGATTTCCGAGTCAAATGTACGAAACCCAGAGTAAAAATTCACCAAAAATAGTGGTCGAAATCCGAATTTTACGATATTCGGACCAGACGAAAACTGGAGTTTTACTGTACTTCTTTTCTTATACCAAATCTAGGGCAAAACTCACACCCAGTTTTGGATCCCTGTTTAAGAGAGATGGGACTTACATAGATGACAGCAAAGAAATGGGTGAATACTAAAGTCCCAAAATGACTCAACGTTCAGTGAGCCATTAATCAGACTGAGGGTCAACAATCTACATGAATTTTTTATGACCAAGACTCAAAATCTAGTTAATTCAAGAATTCTGATATAATTCTAACACCACAGGACTTTGAAAAAGCAATAAATGACATGCCCATGTACTCTGCCCCAGGCCCAGACTCATGGAACTCTGTTCAAGAACTGCAAGAAACCATCCTCATATTCTATGCAGAGGAAACATAGACACAGGGGTCATTCCATAGTTACTAAAAACAACAGACATAGCCCCACTCCACAAAGGTGACAGTGAAATACTTGAAAATAATTACAGACAATAGCACTAACATCTCATATCATAGAAATCTTTGAAACGGTCTAAAAAGCAAGATCACCAACCACTGGGATACCCATCAATTGCACAACCCAGGGCAGCATGGGTTTAGTGTTGCTCCTGCCCCTTACAACTACAGGACCACCATGAAATGATTTGGATGCTCTGGAGGACAAACAAAATGAAGCTGTGGTATACACAGACTTTGTGAAAGCCTTCAACAAGTGTGATCATGGTGTAATAGACGGATCTATAACTTCCTAGCAAATAGAACACCAAGAGTAATAGTAAACAGAGTAAAGTCAGAGGTGGCTACAGTAAAAATCTCTGTTCCACAAGGTACGGTACTCACTCCCATCCTTTTCCCCATCCTCATATCTGACAGGGATGTAAGCCACAGCATAGTGTCCTCCTTTGCTGATACCTGAATCTGCACGACAACGTCATCCATCAAAGACACTGCAAATTTTCAAGTGGACATCAACCAAATCTTTAAATAGGCCACAGAAAACAATATGAAATTCAATGAAGGCAAATTTCAATTACTCTGCTATGGGAAACTTGAGGAAATAAAAAATAGATTGGAGTATAAAACAAAGTCCAACCACAGAGAATCTCGCCTTCAAAGATCACAACAATGTATCTACCACGTCTGTTAGGAAAACTGATAGGATGGATGAGAACCCTCAAAACTAGAGATGCCAAGCCCATGATGATTCTCTTCATATCACTTATCACTAGGCTGGAATATTGCTGTACACTAACAGCCCAGTTCAAGGCAGCTGAAATTGCAGACCTCAAGAATACACAAAGAACTTTCACGGCACATATATGATAAAGCACCTAAATTACTGAGAACAGTTGAAGTCCCTTGACTTGTACTCTCTGGAATGCAGGCAAGAAAGATGCATGATAATATACACTTGGAAAATCCTAGAGGGACTAGTCCCAAATCTACACATGAAAATCACTCCCTATGAAAGCAAAAGACTTGACAGGTGATGCTACATCCCCTGCAATGAAAAGCATGGGTGCTATGAGTATGCTAAAAGATAACACAATAAGTGTCAGGGGCCCAAGATTATTCAACTGCCTCCTACAGATCTCTGGCTGTCTTAGAGGAGGAGCTGGACAGGTACCTAAAGTCAGTACCTGACCAGCCTGGCTGTGGTTCATATGTCGATTTACATGCAGCCAGCAAAAACAGCCTAGTTGATCAGGCACTAATCCTCTGCGAGGCCTGGACATGGACCAGAGGTGTTGACACCCAAAACCCCCTCCAGGTATACTCTTAAACAACATTTTGTACTTCTTCCATCTGGTATAAATGTTTTAGTTCCTGGCATGCATTGGTAATTTTTCAGTGTAGATTATCTTTCTTTTGTTGTGCTATATTATCATTTTTATGCATTTCAGTTTTATGCAATTCATTTTCTTCTGTACACTCTTCTACACTCACTTTCTTTATCTGATCTTCTTGTAGGCTTGACCAGAGGAACATATTTTACACAAGCTTTACATGCTTCTGCATTCAACTTCACCATTGGTGTGGGTTAAAGGTGCTCAGGACTGTCTCCCAGGGTATGCTGGATAGTTCTTTGTTTATTGTGTCCAAGTGTTTTCTGAGTATTAAGTTAAATATATCAAACATCCCTTCATGTTGGCTATACAGTAAGTCCTCACTTAATGTCATCATTAGGTTCTTGGAAACCGCAACTTTAAGCTAAACAAAGTACGTATAACAAAACCACACTTAGTTTTGTTTCTAATATCACACTTTTCTCTTTTTTTTTTGTGGCCACAGACATCAGGGGGTGCACAATGCACCTTTAAAATTCATTGCAACAGGGTGAAATCAAGGAATAAATGTTTGCAAAGTGAAAATTGTAAGAAGCACCTCCCACCGCCATGCAGTTCAAAAACAAATATGGTACGGTCGCTGAGCACTTTCATACTGTATCATTTATTGTCATGCATTTCTATTTTACAATAATTTGTAATCATTCATTTTTTTTTTCCTCATCAAGGTTATAAGAAAACAACATTGAACGAAATGACGTTATTAAAGGACCTGCTGTACTTAGGTTTTCTTAATAGGGATTTATGCTTGTATGTACTTCAATGAGGTTGCTATCAGAGCATAAATGACCCCAAGTGACAGCATTAACCCTTTCACTGTTGAGACTCTTGCTCACAAACTCGCTCTCAGTGTCGAAAAATATTTGAAAAAAATATTATTTTTTCTTAGCAAAATGTTAAGAATATTTTTCTGATTGTTTTAAAAGAAAAAAAATTTTTGCAATCAGTACTTACTGAGATATAGAGGTGTGAAGCTGACAGAAAGTGCACCGCTTACGGCAACATCAGCGACCGCTACTCACTCGATAATATTATTTTTACTTTTATTGTATTTTTTCTTTTTCTTTTCTAATATTTTATTTTTTCAAGTAACTTTTGTGGCCTGTGAGACCAATATAATGCATAATGTATACGTACTATATATCCACTCGTTTTATGCAACACAATAACCGCACAAACACTGTTATAATTATATTGCTTACAAAACCTGTTTACACATACCCACGCTGCCTTCCCCACCACCCACGCTGCCTTCCCCACCACCCACGCTGCCTTCCCCACCACCCACGCTGCCTTTCCCACCACCCACGCTGCCTTCCCCACCACCCAAGCTGCCTTCCCCACCACCCACGCGGACTTCCCCACCACCCACGCTGCCTTCCCCACCACCCACGCTGCCTTCCCCACCACCCACGCTGCCTTCCCCACCACCCATGCTGTCTTCCCCACCACCCATGCTGTCTTCCCCATCACTCACATGGAAACAAGTCACTTTGTCTGACTTTTTTTGGGTTGTCCTAGGTTATCTACACATATGCTGCTATGTATGATGTTACAAATAACATGATTTCTAATAAGCATAGAGATCTCCAGTGAATACTAGAAAGGACTGCCCTTCTAGCATCCAGCCTGTTACTGGGTTTTCGTAACAATTAGTCAGTATCCTGGTCCAATTATCCATTAGAATTCAATAATAATTATTAGTGCTTCAGGATTACAACTGGTAGGCTACTAACTAAAGAAATTAAAATTTAATAAATTTATTAATAACAAAAATGTCTAGGAGTATATTATCAAATTAAATTAAATTAATCACAGTAATCAAAATAATAATATCCACTTCTCTCGTGTACAGTATTATTGTGCTGAAGGCACATATCACATACATGTATTTATGTCTTAAGTACCGTCTGGTACATTAACATTTAATAATACATATACAAATAAGTTTGTGTGTATGTGTGTAAGTGCTCTAAGTAGTTCGCTATGCCTGAAGAATCGACTAGACTTAAACCAGTGACTGACAAAGTCCTCACAAACTAACTTCTTGACCAACCTGGCAATCAGAACAGCTTGCTTGAACAATAAAACGACTGATAAGCCGAACAGCAATATAACAAGCAACTGTGACACAATCAGAAACAAGGAGATAATATAACGACATTAAGTAGGGACCATCTGCAGATCCTCCACAAAAGTCAAAAAACTCCCATACTACTGAATCTAAGTTCAGCATAAGAAAATCCCCGACTGTGACAGTACACAGGTGCCAGTACAAGTTAGGTCAGAAGCTACAGCTCAGGACCTGAGGTTCTCAGAGTGTCTATGCGACACACAACCTCAATACAACGTCGAAAATCACTAAGTCTAGACAATGTTCTGTGAACAGAGTTCTACAGAACCAACAACAAGAAAGTGACAGAGACGATCTTCCAACAAGGGCCAATAAGGGAGAGTTAGGCACGTCTTGTCAGGAATACGTCCAAGCACCAAGAGCGTCCAGCCCAGACTGACTACTCCAGGCGAGGTGTGAACACCCCCCGTCAATCACGTGATTGCTCCGTGGACGGTTACTGCCCAGCAACACCGAGAAGCCGGCAGGGAAACGAGCAATGAGCGATAATTACAGTAGTTAGACAATCAAGACTTTTACTATGAGCACTGAATAATATATATATGTTACATCCTACCTAATAAAAGTAACTAAATCAAATAATAATATAAAGCAATATATTTACGATTTAGCTATTATCGCAAATATAAGCAATATAAAATTATATGAAAAAGTAATATACATTATATACATTGTGACCCATTCAGGGGTCACAACATATGATAATCTATGTAACTGTATTTATGTATACCTGAATAAACTTACTTATTCTTTGAGACATGTAAAAATACGAGTTTCCTCTTTCGTTGTAGTACAAGTGAACATGAATGGGATGGCCCAGCACCAGAGATGGGTTTTCAGCACTGTTTCTGGTATCCAAGGCATTGCTTTTAGTCACAAGTCCTCAAAACCATGAGATTCATCTTCACTGACACTTCAATCTGTGTTAGAACTATCACTTGGGAAGGGAAGAGTCCCAATTCACCAGGGAGTGAGATATTCCTTACCGCTAGGCTTGGTGACCAAGGTGTATTGAATTAGCACTCCCACAGTGCACTGCAGCTTCCCTGACTTTTTTTATACTGCGCACACTGATCACGCAGACCATTCTATCACATGTAGGTCTACCAGCTTTCTCCCGCTAGATTTGAAGCTGCTAGAATTTTGGCATAATACTATGGCACCAACACCAGCTTGCAAGCTGTAGTACTATGGCACCGACAGTGAAAGGGCTAATGCATTCCTGAATAATGAATGTAAGTTGAGTGTTAGATACATGTTACCCATAGCTACCCAAGTTATAATTGGAAATGAATTCCCAAGGCATAATATTCTTTATTTAATTTCATTTATTTTGCAACTAGGAATATTTACCCAATACAATATACGTATTACATTCAGTATTGTTCCTTTTCATGTACAGAAGACCATCGTTTAACACGGTAGTAACACTCCTAAAAACGCTGTGTTAGGTAAAACTATGTTAGACAAACTGAAGAACTTATGGGGAAAAATAGGGTTACATTTCTGGGAGCTCCCAAAAAGCCAAACAACTTATTCTTAGACCAACAGATCTAACTAAAATAAATGTGAATATGTAACTGTAGTGTATTGTCATGATATATTACTGCTTAAGACTACATATGCAATAGAAATACAGTGAACCCTCATTTTTCGTAAGCATCGGAAGTCGTAATTTTCGAAAATCGTAACTTTTTTTGTCAAAATATTGACTTGCAAATCATCGTTTGACTCGAAAATAGTCATTCATCCCAGACTTGTACGCACGGCCCCGAGAGGCCCCACACTCCATTCACAGCCAGTGTGCCATTGTTTATCAGTGAGTGAGGACAATCCCATACGTTCATACAATACATTTCGTAATATTCCATTCATTTTAGTGCTTGCAACTGCTAAATAAGCCACCATGGCCCCAAAGAAAGCTCCTAGTCCTAGGTCTTTGGTAAAGAAAGTGAGAAACATGACAGAATTCAAGAAAAACCTTGTAGCAAAGTGCCAAAGTGGAGGAGGAAGAGAGAGGAGAGAATGTACCTTTTTCAGTGATTCAGTGATTCTACAATATATATGATACTAAAGCAGCACAAGTCGATAAAGGTTATAGTGCCAGCCAGCGATGAAGTGTAGCATTAACAGTGTAGCAAGTAAGCGATCAATCAATAGAAAAAGGATAGCACGAACCCAACTCCTCCAATGTCGTTGGAGTTTTATAGGGCTACTGACAACACTGCCGTCTCCACCACCACTATGTACAGCTTATGCTCTCAATGGCCTTTATGCACCCAACAACAAAACACACCACCACTCATGACATACATAATGACTTTTTTATTCATTCTAGAGTATATGTCATGTTTCTATGTTTTTAACCCTTTCAGGGTTTCCGACGTACTAGTACGTCTTACGCGCCAGGTTTATCGATGTACTAGTACGAGTAAATTCTAGCGCCTTCAAATCTAGCGAGAGAAAGCTGGTAGGCCTACATGTGAAAGAATGGGTCTATGTGGCCAGTGTGCACAGTATAAAAAAAAATTCTGCAGCACACAGTGTGTAATGAGAAAAAAAAAAACTTTGACCGTGTTTTTGGCTTAAAACAGCAACTTTGCACTGTATTTTCATATGGTATTAATGGTTGTATTCTAGTTTTCCTGGTCTCATTTTATAGAATGGAAGACATATTACAGAAATTGAGATGATTTTGATTGGTTTCACAATGAAAAGTACCTTAAAATTGAGCTCAAAGTAGCAGAAATGTTCGATTTTTGCCAAAGTTCAAAAGTAAACAAATCATCCCACATGTCCAATACACATCAACTGGTGAGTCTAATATTCTTTCACAAATGCGCTGATATTATTTATACCATTTCTACACTAATGCAGTAGTCTGCATAACAGTAAATCTTCTTTTTTTTTTTTTTTTTTTTTTTTTTTTTGAGAATAAAAATTCAAAGTGAAAAGCAAAAGAAATGTAAGAGGGGCATGGGGACATGACTAAAGAACAGAGGAAATGTTATTTTAGTGCCAGGAATGTCTGTCTTATTTATTCTGGACCCTATTTGGAAATTGGCATCTTTTGAAATTTGTGTGAAATTGGAAAAATTGCCAATTTCTGACCACTTTATTGGATAGTTGAAATCGGTAAACGGGTGGTTTCTTGTACTCATTCAATACAAAAAAATGGAGTTCTAGCGAAATAGTTATGATTTTTGTCGACTAGTACACTGGAATTGGCCAAAAATAGGTCTCAAAGTGGGTGAAATCGCCAATGCGTAAACATCGTCGAGACTGCTAACTTCATGAGAGCATAATTCCGTAAGTTTTCCATCAAATTTCATACTTTTGGTGTCATTATGTTCGGGAAAAGATTCTTTATCATTTCATAAGAATTTTTTTTTTTTTTCCGAAAAATTTTCTACCCTGAGAACAAGTTTAGGAGAGGGCCTCTCAACCCTGAAAGGGTTAATATTGTTTATTATGTCATATTAGATGAATTGTGATAGATAAATAAGCCATAGAATTGATATTAGTGTCATATTGAAGGACTATCTTGTCCTGCCTCCAAACACACTTCCCTGCCGCCGACACAATTCCTAACATACGTAATGACATTTTATTCATACACCAACAAGAGCCTTTTAATAAAGGTAAATGTGATGTTATTATTGTTTTATTCTTCATGTCTCACTGTTTTCTGTGTATGTAAATCTATATTTCATATAAAAAAAATATTTTTTTGTTAATACTTTTGGTCTAAAACGAATTAATTGGATTTACAATATTTTTTATGGGGAAAAATGGTTTTGTAAATCGTCAATTTCACCATTAGTCACACTCTCTGGAACGGATTAATTACGAAAAACGAGGGTCTACTGTAATAGTATTTCTTACCTTAAATTGTGGGTAATGGTACTTGTGGATGATTGTGAAGAAAGTGGATATGAATTGTGTGACCCTACTAGGCTGAGGTGGATGGTTGTTGGTTGTCGGCAGAAGTGGATGGTAGAGGTTCTGGTACTGAAGTCGATGGTTGTATTGGAGTGTGCATAAATTCTGTAACAGATCTCTGGGCTCTTTTACCCTGCAGTACATTATACAGCTGACGGTAAGGCATCATCAGCTGGTCTAGACCCCGTTTCAAAGCACTGCTTTTAGATTTGTCAGGGTCCTCTTCAGTAAAAAAGTCTGCTAGTTTAACAGCAACATGGAACTGCTCACATAACTGCCGCAAGGTTGACTTTTTCTTCAGGTTCTTCTTCATCCTCTTCTGTTATCTCCCTCCCTTGTATCTGTGCATCGAGCTCTGCCAACATTTCCTCTGGACTCCTGTCTTCATCATCATCATCTTCTAAGAGCTCATTCACATCTTCATTCATATCTTCAAAACCATCACCTGGTAATCTCCTTGCCAGCTGAGCAATTTCCTGAACCTGACTCTAAAGCAAGGGAAAACCAGTGAAAGAATTAACTACAGAAGGCCATAACTTTCCCCACCCTGCATTTAATATTGTTTGGGGCACTTCATTCCATGCACTTCTAGCATAGCTGATGGCATCTGCAATGTTAAATTTATTCCAGAAGCTTGGTACTTCCAGGCTGGAATCAGAGTCCACTGATGCAACTAGTTTTTTTCATAACCTTTTCATGCAGTTACATTTGAATGACTTAAAAGCACCCCGATTCAGTGGTTGTATTAGAGATATTGTTTTTGGAGGTAAAAATACAGCTTTTACATGTGGGGTCACATCCAGCAAAGCTTGTGGATGAGTATGGGAATTATCAAGAATGAAGAGAGCCTTGAATGCAAGGTTCTTGCTGTGCAGGCAAAACTTGACTTCAAGAATAAAGTGATGCTTAAATCAGTCAATAAATATTTCTTCCATTCCATGCTGACTGGCTTGACCTTCAAATTACTAATAAGGTATTTTTATCTACACCTTTCTGCATCACAGCTACTCAAACCCATATTATTTACAGATGACACTACATACGTCTTCTCCCACCCAAACCCAGTCATACTCGCCAACACTGTCAATGCCGAACTGCAGAAAATATCTGCCTGGATGATGACTAATAAACTTACCCTGAATACTGATAAAGCCTATTTCATTCAGTTTGGAAACAAAGCTGCAAATGTTCCACTTAACATAACGCTAAAACGGATCACCAGTCACAAGACTTGCAGAGGGAAAATTCCTAGGTATCCACCTTGATAGTAGCCTTAAGTTCCAAACACATATACAACAAATCACCAAGAAAATCTCTAAGACTGTAGGCATACTATCAAAGATACGGTACTATGTTCCACAACCAGCTCTCCTGGCACTGTATCATTCACTCATATACCCTTATCTCACATATGAAATTTGTGCATGGGAATCAACAACATTAAATCTCCTAAGACCTCTAATAACCCAGAAAAAGGCAGCAGTCAAAATGATAACACATTCCCACTCCTGGAAGCATACTCCACCAATTTTCAAAAGTCTAAATCTGCTCACCATTAAGAACATCCATACTTGTTCATGTGCTTACTACATACACGGAACAATACACGCAAATATAAACCCTCCACTCAAACTTCTCCTCACCAATCTTAACAGGACACATGATCATAACACAAGAAACAGATCTCGTTTTGAAGTGCCCAGTGTCCATATCACACTGTGTAAAAACTCTATGCACATAAAGGGCCCCAAAATATGGAATTCATTACCAGAAGATACTAAAGTAACCCGGTCTGAAAATCAATTTAAGACTCTTCTCAAAAGCCACTTAATCACCCTAGACTAAATGCTCAATACTCAGTATTCCCATACTCAATACCTATTCCCATATCGTAATTTCAATAATTACTTTTGAACCTATTATCCATTGCTGACAGGAATATAATTGAATCATTGTTTCACAAAAAGCATTTTTGAATATATGAGTATAGTTTTACCAATGCTCTTATATGGGTGTGAAGCATGGGTGATGAATGTTGCAGCGAGGAGAAGGCTGGAGGCAGTGGAGATGTCATGTCTGAGGGCAATGTGTGGTGTGAATATAATGCAGAGAATTCGTAGTTTGGAAGTTAGGGGGAGGTGCGGGATTACCAAAACTGTTGTCCAGAGGGCTGAGGAAGGGTTGTTGAGGTGGTTCGGACATGTAGAGAGAATGGAGCGAAACAGTGACTTCAAGAGTGTATCAGTCTGTAGTGGAAGGAAGGCAGGGTAGGGGTCGGCCTAGGAAAGGTTGGAGGGAGGGGGTAAAGGAGGTTTTGTGTGCGAGGGGCTTGGACTTCCAGCAGGCATGCGTGAACGTGTTTGATAGGAGTGAATGGAGACAAATGGTTTTTAATACTTGACGTGCTGTTGGAGTGTGAGCAAAGTAACATTTATGAAGGGGTTCAGGGAAACCGGCAGGCCGGACTTGAGTCCTGGAGATGGGAAGTACAGTGCCTGCACTCTGAAGGAGGGGTGTTAATGTTGCAGTTTAAAAACTGTAGTGTAAAGCACCCTTCTGGCAAGACAGTGATGGAGTGAATGATGGTGAAAGTTTTTCTTTTTCGGGCCACCCTGCCTTGGTGCGAATCGGCCAGTGTGATAATAAAAAAAAAAATAAAATAAAAAATTAGATTCACTTATAATTAATAGATTTACTGTACAACTATGATATAATTCTTTAGTATTAAGTAGTCAGTAAGCCAATAATGTTAAGTCAGCCTATAATGCCTAGGCATAATAGAGGCTCTCTTTGCATTGCAACCCATTATTGTAAATACATAATCTCAGTGTACAGGTCCTCCATCACAAATCCGGCATCATTGGGACCTGTAGTGTGCCGGATTACTGAGTTTGCCGAATTACAGAGTGGTTAGGTTAGAATACACTTAATAAAATTAACCAACTTGACTTACACAGTTCATTGAACATCGGCAAAAATCGAACATTTCCGCTACTTTGAGCTCAATTTCAAGGTACTTTTCATCATGAAAGCAATTAAAATCATGTCTATTTCTGTAATATATCTTCCATTCTATCAAATGAGACCAAAAAAAATGAGAATACAACCATAAAAACCATACGAAAATATACCACAAAGAGGCGGCTAATGGCTGAGAAGTGAACTCCCTTATTTATCGTCCGTCTTTTTTATTTTTGGTGTATGTTAAGAAGCATCTTTCCATCATACATTGCCCAAGTTTCAATGAGAAAGCCCAACAAACAACTGAGAAAAAAACAATATTTACCAAAAATCATGGCAAGTCCAAGCCAGGTACTGGAAATAAGTCACTTTGTCTGACTTTTTTGGGTTATTCTAGGTTCTCAATACATACGCTGCTATGTATGATAATCTATGTAACTGTATTTGTGTATAGTACCTGAATAAACTTACTTCTAGTCTGTCGATTGAGTACAAGAAACGGCCCATTCACCTATTTCAACTACCCAATAAAGTGGTCAGAAATTGGCAATTTGTCCAATTTCACAGATGCCAGTTTCAAAATAGGGTCCAGAATAGACAATGCAGACATTCCTGGCACTAAAATAACATTTTCTCTGTTCATTAATCATGGCTACAGGCCCCTCTTATATTATTACTCTTGCTTACCATTTGGAATTTTTCTATTCTATTCTATTATCACACTGGCCGATTCCCACCAAGGCAGGGTGGCCCGAAAAAGAAAAACTTTCACCATCATTCTCTCCATCACTGTCTTGCCAGAAGGGTGCTTTACACTACAGTTTTTAAACTGCAACATTAACACCCCTCCTTCAGAGTGCAGGCACTGTACTTCCCATCTCCAGGACTCAAGTCCGGCCTGCCGGTTTCCCTGAACCCCTCACACGTCAAGTATTAAAAACCATTTGTCTCCATTCACTCCTATCAAACACGCTCATGCATACCTGCTGGAAGTCCAAGCCCCTCGCGCACAAAACCTCCTTTACCCCCTCCCTCCAACCTTTCCTAGGCCGACCCCTACCCCGCCTTCCTTCCACTACAGACTGATACACTCTTGAAGTCATTCTGTTTCGCTCCATTCTCTCTACATGTCCGAACCACCTCAACAACCCTTCCTCAGCCCTCTGGACAACAGTTTTGGTAATCCCGCACCTCCTCCTAACTTCCAAACTACGAATTCTCTGCATTATATTCACACCACACATTGCCCTCAGACATGACATCTCCACTGCCTCCAGCCTTCTCCTCGCTGCAACATTCATCACCCATGCTTCACACCCATATAAGAGCGTTGGTAAAACTATACTCTCATACATTCCCCTCTTTGCCTCCAAGGACAAAGTTCTTTGTCTCCACAGACTCCTAAGTGCACCACTCACTCTTTTTCCCTCATCAATTCTATGATTCACCTTATCTTTCATAGACCCATCCGCTGACACGTCCACTCCCAAATATCTGAATACATTCACCTCCTCCATACTCTCTCCCTCCAATCTGGAATTTTTATTCACACAAAAAAATAGAAGATTTACTATTATGCAGACTACTGCATTATTGTAATAATTGTATAAATAATGTCAACCCATTCTTGACTGCATATTGGAATTTGGACTGGCAGGCGGACAGGTATTGGACGGTGACGTCATTTGTTTACTCGAGCATCGCTAAAGAATAGAACTTTTCTGCTACTGTGAGCGCAATTTCAAGGTACTTTTCGTCATGAAAGCAATCAAAATCATATCTATTTCTGTAATATATCTTCCATTCTATCAAATGAGACCAAAAAAACTAGAGTATAACCATAAAAACCATACAAAAATATACCGCTAAGCGGCCGCTAATGGCTGAGAAGTGAACTCCGCTATTTATGGTCTGATTTCTTTCATTTTTAGTTTACATTAAGAAGTATCTTTCCATCATATATTGCCCAAGTTTCAATAAGATAACCCAACAAACAAATGAGAAAATAACCCAGGTACTCATTTACTGATGGGTGAACACAGACAACAGGTGTAAAGAAACATGCCCAATGTTTCTACCCTGGCTGGGAATCGAATATTTACCAAAAATCATATATGGCTAACCCCAGCCAGGTACTAGAAATAAGCCACATTGTCTGACTTTTTTGGGTTATCTTAGGTTCTCTACACATATGCTGCTATGTGTGGTAATCTACATAGAGAAAATAGCTTTTTTGTTTCAGGTTTATGGTGCAGTAGAAGTGTATATCACAGTTAGCCCTGTGCTACACTCCGTTTTTTCTAATATAAGCCCCCAAGACAGGGATAGGAGAATGGTACTTGTATCTCGTATCCTCTTCATACCTACGTCGAACTGCTCAGTATTATGCCAAATATTATTCATTCTGGAGTATTTAACATATTTTATGTTATTTATATTGTTTATTATGTCATATTAGATCAGTTGTGATAGGTAATAAGCTGTAGTGTTGATATTAGGGTAATCATAAAGCATATTCTCCTGCATCACGAGACTGAGCTCATAGCACCTGACAGTGGCTTCAAAGCCACCTTATCTTTAACGGACAATGTACTGTGTAGGTGCTCTACACAACGAAAAGCATTTCTTTTATTCATTGGAACTATGGCTAGGGCTAAAAGTAAGCAGGTTATAACAATAAATGGAGAAAAAGAAATTACAATAACTTATGCAGCAAGTAGGGCCACCAAACAGTACCAGTAGGTTGGTGTGGCGACCCTGGAAACTTGAAATTATGCTAGCCGAAGTTAGTGCCGAATAACTGAATGAACCAAATAACTGATTGCCGGATTTGCGATAGCGGACCTGTACTATTTGCAAAGACATAAATAAATAAATAAATAAATAAATAAATTGCTTGGCTGATTTAAGATAGGGCAATTAAAATAGTGTATCTAAACAAACACAGCAAGTTCCTTCCTAATGCAGATTCGTCCAACACACATATGAACCAGGCTGGGAGGGTGGTGGGGATGGCGGGGGATGGTAGTAGGTCTCCCCTGTTGACTCAATGGTGTGACCCACAGCCCATCCCGCCCCACAGGCAACCACACACTCAAAATTTTTTCCCCTCCAGTAACTGTGTTAAATTAATTTTACGAATAAACAAAAATATGCCATAATTCTTCAATCATGCTATAACCAAAACATGCCAGATAAAACCGTGTTAAACGACAGGCTACTGTACAAATAATATAAAAAACTGTTTATGTTATACATGTTAATTAAGCAGAAGAGAAATACAATAAGGTACAGTATAAAGTGTAGGTTTCTCTCATTTTATGCAGATTCGCATTGTGCAAATTTACTATGAAGTGATGGTCTATTTTCGATGGTAATTCCATATATGTAATTTATGTTGCCGTACGTGATTTGCACAGTTCACAAAGCTAACTGAAAATTTATATTGTACAAAATTTAGTGTTTGTGATCTGAATGAGCCTAGTACAGATGACAGGAGCCCAGAACACACCTACATAAGAACATAAGAAAGAAGGAACATAGCAACAGGTCTACTGACCCATGCGGAGCAGGTCCATCCTCCCCGGATTAGCCCAATGACCCACCCAGTCTGGTCACCTCCACTCAAGGAAGGTGCACAGCACCAGACCTAGCACCACAAGCTAGTCAGGTCCAACTCACACCCACCCACACCAACTCATGTATTTATCTAACCTATTTTTAAAACTACACAATGTTTTAGCCTGAATAACTGTACTTGGGAGTTTGTTCCACTCATCCACAACTCTATTACCAAACCAGTGCTTTCCTATATCCTTCCCGAATCTGAATTTTTCCAACTTGAAACCATTGCTGCGAGTCCTGTCTTGGCTGGAAATTTTCAGCACGCTATTTACATCCCCTTTATTTATTCCTCTTTTCCATTTATGCACCTCGATCATATTCCCCATAATTCTACGCCTTTCAAGAGAGTGCAGATTCAGGGTCTATCCTCATAGGGAAGATTTCTGATACATGGGATCATCTTTGTCATCCTCCTCTGTACGTTTTCCAGAGCATTTATATCCATTCTGTAATACGGTGATCAGAACTGAGCAGCATAGTCTAAATGAGGCCTAACCAACGATATATAGAGTTGAAGAACAACCTGAGGAATTCTATTATATATACTTCTAGATATGAAGCCAAGAATTCTGCTAGCTTTATTGCAAACACTAACCTACTATAGGTAGTAGGTTGGTAGACAGCAACCACCCAGGGAAGTACTACCGTCCTGCCAGATGACTGTGAAACAAAAACCTGTAACTGTTTTGCATGATGGTAGGATTGCTGGTTTCTTTTTCTGTCTCATAAACACGCTAGATAACAGGGATATCTTCCTACTCCTACTTACACTTTGGTCACACTTCACAGACACGCACATGCATATATATATGTACATACATCTAGGTTTTTCTCCTTTTTCTAAATAGCTCTTGTTCTTTTTTATTTCTTCTATTGTCCATGGGGAAGTGGAAAAGAATCTTTCCTCCGTAAGCCATGCGTGTCGTATGAGGCGACTAAAATGCCGGGAGCAATGGGCTAGTAACCCCTTCTCCTGTATACATTTACTAAAAAAGAGAAGAAGAAAAACTTTATAAAACTGGGATGCTTAAATGTGCGTGGATGTAGTGCGGATGACAAGAAACAGATGATTGCTGATGTTATGAATGAAAAGAAGTTGGATGTCCTGGCTCTAAGCGAAACAAAGCTGAAGGGGGTAGGAGAGTTTCAGTGGGGGGAAATAAATGGGATTAAATCTGGAGTATCTGAGAGAGTTAGAGCAAAGGAAGGGGTAGCAGTAATGTTAAATGATCAGTTATGGATGGAGAAAAGAGAATATGAATGTGTAAATTCAAGAATTATGTGGATTAAAGTAAAGGTTGGATGCGAAAAGTGGGTCATAATAAGTGTGTATGCACCTGGAGAAGAGAGGAATGTAGAGGAGAGAGATTTTGGGAGATGTTAAGTGAATGCATAGGAGCCTTTGAACCAAGTGAGAGAGTAATTGTGGTAGGGGACCTGAATGCTAAAGTAGGAGAAACTTTTAGAGAGGGTGTGGTAGGTAAGTTTGGGGTGCCAGGTGTAAATGATAATGGGAGCCCTTTGATTGAACTTTGTATAGAAAGGGGTTTAGTTATAGGTAATACATATTTTAAGAAAAAGAGGATAAATAAGTATACACGATATGATGTAGGGCGAAATGACAGTAGTTTGTTGGATTATGTATTGGTAGATAAAAGACTGTTGAGTAGACTTCAGGATGTACATGTTTATAGAGGGGCCACAGATATATCAGATCACTTTCTAGTTGTAGCTACACTGAGAGTAAAAGGTAGATGGGATACAAGGAGAATAGAAGCATCAGGGAAGAGAGAGGTGAAGGTTTATAAACTAAAAGAGGAGGCAGTTAGGGTAAGATATAAACAGCTATTGGAGGATAGATGGGCTAATGAGAGCATAGGCAATGGGGTCAAAGAGGTATGGGGTAGGTTTAAAAATGTAGTGTTAGAGTGTTCAGCAGAAGTTTGTGGTTACAGGAAAGTGGGTGCAGGAGGGAAGAGGAGTGATTGGTGGAATGATGATGTAAAGAGAGTAGTAAGGGAGAAAAAGTTAGCATATGAGAAGTTTTTACAAAGTAGAAGTGATGCAAGGAGGGAAGAGTATATGGAGAAAAAGGGAGAGGTTAAGAGAGTGGTGAAGCAATGTAAAAAGAGAGCAAATGAGAGAGTGGGTGAGATGTTATCAACAAATTTTGTTGAAAATAAGAAAAAGTTTTGGAGTGAGATTAACAAGTTAAGAAAGCCTAGAGAACAAATGGATTTGTCAGTTAAAAATAGGAGAGGAGAGTTATTAAATGGAGAGTTAGAGGTATTGGGAAGATGGAGGGAATATTTTGAGGAATTGTTAAATGTTGATGAAGATAGGGAAGCTGTGATTTCATGTATAGGGCAAGGAGGAATAACATCTTGTAGGAGTGAGGAAGAGCCAGTTGTGAGTGTGGGGGAAGTTCGTGAGGCAGTAGGTAAAATGAAAGG
>NW_027195360.1:0-20000 GCF_038502225.1 Cherax quadricarinatus
TGTGTTGTGTATATCTCCAGGTTACCTTAAGAAATGTTTCTATTTTCTTCCAACTGCCTTATATATGAAAAATAATGAGAATCTCATCGTGCCAGTGGAGTTTTAAATAATTCTATTTTGACTTGGAAGCCTATTAGAATTATCCTGGCCTGAATAGTTGCAATATTTTTACCCTGCAGGCATTTCTTTTCTTTACTAAATTTTGAATATAGTTAGGCAAAATTTTAAATATAGGTATGCCAAATTTTGAATATAGGTATCCCAAATAGAACAGAGAATTTTTTCACCTTTTTTTCAATTCTTCACACACTGAGCTGAGTTGTACAAGTCTACGAGTCTTTGCAAACTATTACCCCCAGACAGCCTCCTTTCAAAAGTAATTAGTTGAGACTTTTATCTTTATTTTCGTATGGTATTGCAAGTATTCGCAAGTTGAGAGGATGTACTTTGAGTCTGATCTGATACACACTGGCAAGGCATCATGCACTTCACCACTGAGCTTTTGTGCTACAAGATGGTGTCTGTGTAATACACAATGTACAGTACAGACATCAGATACCTTTTACACGAGTAAAACGGTTAATCCTCTGTTGTAGCCAACCATTGCTAGTGCACCATCAGTAGTAGCCACTACGGTAATATTTCTAAGGGGTATATTGTACTTCTCAAAATATTCCTTCTAACACTAAAAATTTTTCTCACCTTCTGCATAGTTTTAAGATATTTGGCAAACAAAAGTCCGTTAACAATGCCATGAGAATATCTGAGCCGCCGAAAGTTGACTCATCAAGTCGGAAAAAATCATGGAGGCTAAAGCTCAGCAAGTTTTTTTTTTTTCAGTATCGGCTATCTCATCATTTCAATTCGTATTGTCACTTAACGACCGACATTTTAGTATAGGTTGAGAGTTTTTCTTCATAACAGCTTCAGTCACCTGTGTAATTGCTGGAATTATTATAATCACGGAGGAGCGCTAAACCCGTAGGATTATACAGCGCACGTGGGGGTGGATGGAAGGTATTCAGGCTCAATTCAGAGAACCGGAGCAGATCCAATTCCCTAAATCAAGAGCCCCTCACCAGCGTCAGGGAACCTTCCTTGAGAGGAATTGCTGGAATTATGATCCCCTCACTAATTGTATGTGATTTTCTTTTCTTTGCTATAATGAGATATTGTATGATGCCTCCAGTGCTCCTCCTTTATCATCAACATTAACAGTTGCTTTGAAAAATGACTAAATTTGATCGATTTTATTCTATTTTTCTTCCAGTGCCTTAATGTCTATTTTTCTTATCAGAGTAATCCCTTTCAAGGTGGTCTTTAATCTTCTAAGATTTTATGGCATCATTACTGAAAGTCGTTTTACACAATTGATATAGAAGCAATGTTTCACTGGTAAACTAAGTTATAAATCCAAATACTAAATATTCTTGTGAATACTGTCGGCACTTCTCTTCTTGGTATTTGCAGCTGCCATTATGGGTGTTACAATGCTGAAATTGTAAATACACAACAATCGCTTCTTAGACACAACTGCTGCCACTATGGGTATTGAGAATGTACTGGTTCTCCAACAGACTTTGAGGCGAGGGAGGGAGTACGCTCAGTCCGGAAAGTGAACAAGAGTACTGTACATGTATTTATGTCCTTCCCGGGACACGAGATCTGAGAAAGGCATGGCGGAGGGTGGAAGGTCAAAGATACAAAAGGCAAAACACTTCCCCCGACATTTACTGACCCCCTTTTGACTCTAGGCAATTTATAGACACCTTCGCTACTTCCAGCAATACTGAGCACTCAGGGGAATCCTGGTTTAGAGTGTGAATCAGAAGGGGCATTGTCTGTTTATTACATGGCAGCCAATTTACTTAACGAAATTATCAAAGAGAAATTAAACAACCAAAAATCAGTGTCAACTTTCCTTTAAAATATATATATATATATATATATATATATATATATATATATATATATATATATATATATATATATATATATATATTTTTTTTTTTTTTTTTTAAACAAGTCGGCCGTCTCCCACCGAGGCAGGGTGACCCAAAAAAGAAAGAAAATCCCCAAAAAGAAAATACTTTCATCATTCAACACTTTCACCACACTCGCACATTGTCACTGTTTTTGCAGAGGTGCTCAGAATACAACAGTTTAGAAGCATACACATATAAAGATACACAACATATCCCTCCAAATTGCCAATATCTCAAAACCCCTCCTTTAAAGTGCAGGCACTGTACTTCCCATTTCCTGGACTCAAGTCCGACTATATGAAAATAACCGGTTTCCCTGAATCCCTTCACTAAATATTACCCTGCTCACACTCCAACAGATCGTCAGGTCCCAAGTACCATTCGTCTCCATTCACTCCTATCTAACACGCTCACGCACGCTTGCTGGAAGTCCAAGCCCCTTGCCCACAAAACCTCCTTTACCCCCTCTCTCCAACCCTTTCGAGGACGACCCCTACCCCGCCTTCCTTCCCCTATAGATTTATATGCTTTCCATGTCATTCTACTTTGATCCATTCTCTGTAAATGACCAAACCACCTCAACAACCCCTCTTCTGCCCTCTGACTAATACTTTTATTAACTCCACACCTTTTCCTAATTTCCACACTCTGAATTTTCTGCATAATATTTACACCACACATTGCCCTTAAACAGGACATCTCCACTGCCTCCAACCGTCTCCTCGCTGCTGCATTTACCACCCAAGCTTCATATATATTATATATATATATATATATATATTATATATATATATTCATATATATATATATATATATAATATATATATATATATATATATATATATATATATATATATATATATATATATATATATATATATATATATATATATATATATATATATATATATATATATATATATATACGCACCAACAGTAAGATGTTGAAATCGACCACAGCGAACATTTACCAATCGTCTCCTTAAATTCGGCAATTCCGAGATTATTAAAATGTTTTTAAGTTTTGAAATTTGCATCTACACAATCATCTTCCAAAATCTCATTTTTTTTCGTAAGATGCACCAGCAATTAATTAGTGTATTCAAAATATGCAAACTCGAGATGTTTTCCACAAAATCAATCATCACTATTTTACAAATTAAGTTCCTAATTTTGCAGCTGCACACTTCAACAACAAATCGAATCAATATAGGGAACACCCGAGTTGAAATTTTGATATTATTACTGAGAAACTAAAATCTAATATATTTAGAAAATTAAAAAAAAATCCTGCTCGTCTCAATAATTCTTGAATCTTTCCCAGGGTACATCAAAGTACACTCTTGTCAAAATTTTAAAGTGTATTTGAAAAGGCATTCTCAAGTTATAAATGACATGATTAAAACAAAACATAACTGGGTCTAAGTTTAAGACGGGAAGTCGAGGCGACTAAAATGCCGGGAGCAATGGGCTAGTAACCCCTTCTCCTGTATAAATTACTAAAGTTAATAGATTTTTTTTTAGGCCACCTTGCTTCGGTGGGATACAGCCGGTGTATTATTTATATGTTCCAGGATATTAACGGAGAATGTTGAGTGTGTATACTGACAATCCCAGACATGAATTTATATCAGAGTTTAGGTGAAGGAATCACTATCATTAATATTTGTCAAAGTGAATGAAAATTCTTGAAAGAAAAAGAAAACAAAATAACTTGAAAAAATATATATCAATATAAAAATAAAATTTGAATATAATTACCTGAATCACTAGTATTTATAATCATTTGTATATTTTATATCTTATTATACAAGAATATTCATTTTAGAAGGGGTGGATGGGTAAGCCAGCGGAAGGCCTCGGTCGAATGACCAAAAACTCCAGCGGTGGGTCATATTACTAAGACCTGTTTCCTGACCAATCTTCTGTAACCTATCGTCTCATAAATTCTGTTGGCATATTTAACATAATACATTCTCAAAGAGAAAACAATTGTTCCCCGCACCCTTAATATACATACTGTCAAAAAATGACATGTCATTTTGATGACATGTCATTTTGATGACATGTCATTTTGATGACGCCTGAATTCATCAAAACTACAATACAAAAATTGTGATTTGAGTTTTCTTTATTTGCGTTGTATTGTAAATGAAGTGGTGCTCGATTTCTTTCCCTTTGTAAATCATAGTACATTATTTGAGATAAAGCATTCATCTGTCGTGGTTTAGATTCAAAAACACCAGATTTCTGATCACCAGTTGGGTCATCTTTGTCCTATAGGATAACCTCTCTTCTGATTACATGCATTAAACTCTTTCACATCAACACTGGAAAATGCTACAAAATCCTCGAAAGAGGTTTTGGGATTGGCACAGAATTAGAGGAAACTTTCAAATCAGTGGTGTTAGAAAACTGATCGTTAAGGTCAAAAATCAACGATCGGTACTAACTCTGTATTCTCCCCAATGGGATCAATAGATCGGATTGTTCCAGCCATTTTATCGTATTTCCAATATATATCATGGATTTAATTAACTTTCTTGACTTTTAAAAAATAAATCCCATGCCAGTGGTCAGGATCTTTGATACGAGGCCTCTTTCCACGATTTTCTGAATTCAAGATTTCTCGTACTAGAATCCTCCAACCATTTCGAGACTAGTCCCAATGTTTTCTATTATGCTAATCCAAGTGTTTTGTTTGCAATTAACAAACTCATCGCTTTTGTACATGTCAATGTACGCAGATGTATCTATTCACACAGACTTTATAACGATATAAGGCTACCTCGACACAATGAGCTTATTGCCTCGTTCATCACAAGTTTATCGTCCATGAGTACACTTGTCTCCAAGAAATTTTCAGCTCTGTTCGTTTCTGAAAGGCGATACAATTAATAAACTCCTTTGTGTGCTACAAAATCACAAATTACATGACTCTGATTGCAAGTTTCACACTGAACAATGAAGAGGCAGAATACACTGGTAGTAAAAACGCACAAATAACGCGCACAAATGGCCCATGTTGGACTAAAACGTCGTAAGTTTCTCGTATGTGCTGGTTATTGTATATTTCACAGTGATCTGCTGGTTCAGGCCGGGAGGTGCTTTTTGACCGAACAATGCACTGAAACAGACCTTTACTCTCAGCAGAATCACTGTTCGCAGCTGTACTTTTACTGGCAAGACATTTAATATTCAAGTCTTGTAACACCGCTGGTTCAAATGATAAAATCGCCACAGCCTGTCGACCTAATCTCTCAATTATATTCTCCTGATCAGTGCTTCCTGCAAGCACTTTCAGGTTATGTGAAGTACCTGAATTTGGCAATAAGGATGACCTCTGGCAGATGATGCACTTATCGATGTCCGGAATCTGTTGCAAGCACCATAGTTCTATCCGCATTTTTGTTGATGTAACTTTTTACAGACTAACCTGAAACAGAAAAAAAATATTTGTAACTGAAGAGATATTGGTCACAAGGATCGGCCAAATAGAAAAAAAAAGTCAATCTGCATGTTAGTAAATTTATCTAGACATCTTTAACCCCCGAAACTGTACTCCGTCTATGATATTTTTTACAAATCCCCAAGCTTGATAGGTTTGCTTATTACCCACTTTTTAGACCAGACCTGTAAAAGTGCATTTTTGTGAGTGTATGCTCGTGCGTGCGCGCGCGTGTGTATGCGTGTGTGTATGTGTGTGTATGTGTGTGTGTGTATGTGTGTGTGTGTGTGTGTGTGTGTGTGTGTGTGTGTGTGTGTGTGTGTGTATGTGTGTGTGTATGTGTGTGTGTGTGTGTGTGTGTGTGTGTGTGTGTGTGTGTACTCACCTAATTGTACTCACCTAATTGTGGTTGCAGGGGTCGAGACTCAGCTCCTGGCCCCGCCTCTTCACTGATCGCTACTGGATCCTCTCTCTCTCTGCTTCCTGAGCTTTGTCATACCTCTTCTTAAAACTATGTATGGTTCCTGCCTCCACTACTTCACTTGCTAGGCTATTCCACTTGCTGACAACTCTATGACTGAAGAAATACTTCCTAACGTCCCTGTGACTCGTCTGAGTCTTCAGCTTCCAGTTGTGACCCCTTGTCCCTGTGTCCCCTCTCTGGAACATCCTATCTCTGTCCACCTTGTCTATTCCCCACAGTATCTTGTATGTCGTTATCATGTCTCCCCTGACCCTTCTGTCCTCCAGTGTCGTCAGTCCGATTTCCCTTAACCTTTCCTCGTACGACATTCCCTTGAGCTCTGGGACTAGCCTTGTTGCAAACCTTTGTACTTTCTCTAACTTCTTGACGTGCTTGACCAGGTGTGGGTTCCAGACTGGTGCTGCATACTCCAGTATGGGCCTAACATACACAGTGTACAGTGTCTTGAACGATTCCTTATTGAGGTATCGGAACGCTATTCTCAGGTTTGCCAGGCGCCCGTATGCTGCAGCGGTTATTTGGTTGATGTGTGCCTCCGGTGATGTACTCGGTGTTATGGTCACCCCAAGGTCTTTCTCCCTGAGTGAGGTCTGTAGTCTTTGTCCACCTAGCCTATATTCTGTCTGCGGTCTTCTTTGCCCCTCCTCAATCTTCATGACTTTGCATTTGGCTGGATTGAATTCGAGGAGCCAGTTACTGGACCACATGTCCAGCCTCTCCAGGTCTCTTTGCAGTCCTGCCTCATCCTCGTCCGATTTAATTCTTCTCATCAACTTCACGTCATCTGCGAACAGGGACACTTCAGAGTCTATTCCTTCCATCATGTCGTTCACATATATCAAAAATAGCACTGGTCCTAGAACTGACCCCTGTGGGACCCCGCTCGTAACAGGCGCCCACTGTGATACCTCTTCACGTACCATGACTCGTTGCTGCCTCCCTGTCAGGTATTCCCTTATCCATTGCAGTGCCCTTCCTTTTATGTGTGCCTGATCCTCCAGCTTCTGCACTAATCTCTTGTGGGGAACTGTGTCAAAGGCCTTCCTGCAGTCTAGGAAAACGCAATCTACCCAACCCTCTCTCTCGTGTCTTACTTCTGTTACCTTGTGTGTGTGTGTGTGTGTGTGTGTGTATGTGTGTATTTGTGTGTGTGTGTGTGTGTGTGTGTGTGTGTGTGTGTGTGTGTGTGTGTGTGTGTGTGTGTGTGTGTGTGTGTATGTGTGTATGTGTGTGTGTGTGTGTGTGTGTGTGTGTGTTTAACAGTCTAGTACATACTTGTAATGTTGGGTGTATCTGTTTCAAATACTTATACAATTAACAGAAAAAAAAGCAACACAACCAAAAAGAATCAAAACAAAACAAAAACATTATATTACAAAATATAACTGGAATCAAGTGTACATCCCTCTCTGAAAACGCATTTTACAATTCTTGTAATTAGCATGTATAAAATCCAAAATCCCAGTGATGCTTACTACTATAGGGGGAAGCGCTAAACTCGTCGAGGTTATATAGTGCATCGGAAAAGACAGGCAGTAAGGTTCGATTCTAGGGAGTGTACTTTAAATCCAATTTCTTAGATCAAGAACTCTGCACCAGTATTAAAGTGTATCCTGAGGCTCATCACATAATGGCCCACAATTGGAACTTTTGGTCATCTGACCGAGGACTTCCGCTGGCTCTCTCATCCCTTCAAAAATTAAGATTAGTAGTCACTTCATAGATATTAGTTGCTTAAGTGTTATTCCACCCCTGGCAGCGTCATATTGCAGATATTGCAGATCATTATGACAGTGGATCGGCTGGTACCTGGCTATTCTCTTATTCTCCAGACTTATTTGCCTATTTATTTCTAACGATGGATTTGAAATTTCTCTGGGAAACCAAAATTATATTCCACATTGTTTTGTTTATTGCCGGTTTAGTTAAACTTAGCTCCCGGAAGCCTACGTGTGAGGGAATCCACAATAGTTTAGCCTTAACCCACTAGTTAACGTAATTTGTGAAGATCCCTGTGAAGACTCGCACATAACTTTCACATTCAAACCTCAAGCTATTTATAACAGTTAACGAGGAACTCTCTCCAGTACACCTGGAGAGAGTTCCGGGGGTCAACGCCCCCCGCCTCATGGTGGATTAGGGTCTGTTCAACCAGGCTGTTACTGCTGGCCGCACGTAATCCAACGTACGAACCACAACCCGGCTGGTCAGGTACTAACTATAGATGCCTGTCCAGCGCCTGCTTGAAGATAGCCAGGGGTCTATTGGTAATCCCCTTGATGTATGCTGGGAGGCAGTTGAGCAGTCCTGGGCCCCTGACACTTACTGAGTTATCTCTTACTGTGCAAGTGGCACCCTTGTTTTTCATTGGGGGGGATGTTGCACCGTCTGCCGAATCTTTTGCTTTCATAGGGAGTGATTTTCGTACTATATATAAGATTAGTCAGGCAGACTATTGCTATTATTATTATACTGATATGAAGGTCTACAGCCGTGTAAGTCATTCAGTGCAGAGAGAGTAAAAGGCTCGATCCTCCGTGTGTAATGTTTTTTTGTGTGTAAATTGCGTTAAGTCAAAACCAAGACGAGGGCATTTAATGTGAGAGGCAGCGGTCTCCCTCAACTCTTCAATCTCGGCTGAGCAGCCTGAAGCAGAAAATATAAATATTTTTACATTACAGTGCACGAACATAAGTATGGTAAACTATGTTTAGGATTTGGGTCAAACAGGTTTCCTGTGCATCATGTGTCCTGAGTAAGGAATTCTGAATGTCGCTCAACGCTAAGAAAGAAATTGAAATTCATTCTCTCTCTCTCTCTCTCTCTCTCTCTCTCTCTCTCTCTCTCTCTCTCTCTCTCTCTCTCCCCTCTCTCTCCCCTCTCTCTCTCTCCCCTCTCATTCTCTCTCTCCCCTCTCATTCTCTCTCTCCCCCTCTCATTCTCTCTCTCCCCTCTCATTTTCTCTCTCCCCTCTCATTCTCTCTCCCCCCCTCTCATTCTCTCTCTCCCCCTCTCATTCTCTCTCTCGCCCTCTGATTCTCTCTCTCGCCCTCTCATTCTCTCTCTCACCCTCTCATTCTCTCTCTCCCCCTCTCATTCTCTCTCTCCCCCTCTCATTCTCTCTCTCCCCCTCTCATTCTCTCTCTCCCCCTCTCATTCTCTCTCTCCCCCTCTCATTCTCTCTCTCCCCCTCTCATTCTCTCTCTCCCCCTCTCATTCTCTCTCTCCCCTCTCATTCTCTCTCTCCCCTCTCATTCTCTCTCTCCCCTCTCATTCTCTCTCTCCCCTCTCATTCTCTCTCTCCCCTCTCATTCTCTCTCTCCCCTCTCATTCTCTCTCTCCCCCTCTCATTCTCTCTCTCCCCCTCTCATTCTCTCTCTCCCCCTCTCATTCTCTCTCTCCCCCTCTCTTGCTCTCTCTCCCCCTCTCATTCTCTCTCCCCCTCTCATTCTCTCTCTCCCCCTCTCATTCTCTCTCTCCCCCTCTCATTCTCTCTCTCCCCCTCTCATTCTCTCTCTCCCCCTCTCATTCTCTCTCTCCCCCTCTCATTCTCTCTCTCCCCCTCTCATTCTCTCTCTCCCCTCTCATTCTCTCTCTCCCCCTCTCATTCTCTCTCTCCCCTCTCATTCTCTCTCTCCCCTCTCATTCTCTCTCTCCCCTCTCATTCTCTCTCTCCCCTCTCATTCTCTCTCTCCCCTCTCATTCTCTCTCTCCCCTCTCATTCTCTCTCTCCCCTCTCATTCTCTCTCCCCCCTCTCATTCTCTCTCTCCCCTCTCATTCTCTCTCTCTCCTCTCATTCTCTCTCTCTCCTCTCATTCTCTCTCTCCCCTCTCATTCTCTCTCTCCCCTCTCATTCTCTCTCTCCCCCCTCTCATTCTCTGTCTCTTATTCTCTCACGCACACACACACACACACACACACACACACACACACACACACACACACACACACACACACACACACCGACAAGGTGAAATGGGGCACAATATTAGAGATGGGACATAAGGAACAAGATGGCACAACTGGAAGCTGAAAACTCAGGTGAAGCATAGGGATGTTAGGAAGTATTTCCTCAGTCTTAGAGTTGTCAGGAAACTGAACAATCTTGAAATTGTAATAGTAGAGGCAAGATCCATCCATAACTTTATGAGGTACAGTAAGACTCTTGGAGCATAAAGTGTTTGGACATAGTAGCGACTAAAGAAGAGTTGGGGCCAAGAGCTGTGACTCTACTTAGGCGACCACATATAGGTGAACCCCCCCCATCCCGAACCAATCTCTACCCCTCAACACAAACACATTTACCGCACACGAGAGTAGTTCCAAAGCAGAAGGAGCAGGCGGGAATAACCGGGGAACACTACAATGGTTGACGACATCCCTGACAAGAGGAAACAATGAGCAAAGAGGTGTTGGAATGGGTGCACGTTACGAGCAGGGTTCATAGGGATCAGTACTTGGGCCGGTGTTATTTCTTGTACATTATGAAAGGTATCCCTGTTCGCGGATGACGTGAAACTAATGAGGCTAATACAGGCAGAATTGGACCAGGAAATGCTACAAATGGATCTTGACAGGATGTAGGTCTGATCTGATAAATAGGTATTGAAGTATAACCCCATCAAGTGCAAAGTTATGAAGTTTGGGGAAAAGCAAAGAAGAAGCACAGTGTACAGGCTCTTGGGGCAAAAGCTGCAAATCCTACTCAAGGAGAACCTCGGGTGAACATTACAGCGAGCATATCACCTGAGGCGCACATCAACCAACTGCTGCAGGAAAATGCGCATCTGTCAAATTTCAGACGCCTAATAACGTGTCATTCAAGACACTGTATGCCAGTGTACAACATGCCCATGTCAGAGTACGCAGCACCAGTATGGAACCCGCACCTCATGTATGTAAGGCAACTGGAGAAAGTGCAGAGGTTTTAACAAGTCTTGCCCAGGAGCTAAGAGGTACGTCCCATGAGCAGAAGTTAATGGAACTCAGCCTGATGACCCTAGAGGAGAGAAGGATTATGGGGAACATGATAACGACGTATAAAATAGTGAGAGGAATTAAGAGGATTAATAGGGACAGAATGTTTTAGAGATGGGACACAGGAACAAGAAGGCAGAATTGGAAGTTGAAACATCGGATGAGCCATTGGGATGTTAAGAAGTCTTTTTCCAGCCTTAAAGTTGTCAGGAAATGGAACAATCTGAAGAGTGAAGTGGTAGAGGCAGGATCCATACATAGCTTTATGAATAGGTACAACAAGGCTCTTGAAGCAGTGTAGACCTACTGGTGACAAGCGAAGAGGGGACAGGAACACTGAATCGACCCCTGTAACCTTATATAGGCGAGTACACACACAATTACACACACTCGAATTAGATATTTTTTTGCCAAGTGATCAAGTGTTGACCCCACAGGGGTCATATAAAAAAAAAAAAAAAAAAAAAAAAGTGTGTACCCGCAAGCCAGCGAAAGGCCTCGGTTAGATGACCAAAAGTTCCAGCGGCGGTTCATCATATACAGGAAACACTTGTCCTGAATCCTGACAAACTTACCTAACCTAACCTAATGGTTACAACAGCAATAACTAGAACAGGGATTAGCGGCATTGCCGCCAGCTGATGAAACTAAAACGAGGAAATGGGAAACCAAAATACCAAATTGACAATGAGGGAGAGACGAGTTATAATCAGGATGTCAGTGGAGAGGAGGAGGAGGAAGTGACGTTGGCTGGATTCCACCACAGGACAGATGAAGAACGAGGAAAATAACTCTTTGATCTTTGTAATGAGATGAAAGGAAAACATACAGGCAGAATACAGGAGAGAAGGGCTATGTACGAAGAAAATGTACGAAGCCGGGTAGAAAAACTTAAGCTGTAGATGGAATTAGAGGAGATATAGACACGAGGTAGAACTCCATGCAGCAGGTGGGGGAGAAAGAACGAAGAGAAGAAAAAACGTCCTCTGCGGAAATGCTTTCAAGCAACTGGGATGCGAAGACATGGGGAGCAGCAGTGGAAGTGAAAATAAAAGACAATGAACTTTCGAAAGAAAAGTAATAGGAGACGAAAAGAATGAGGACGTTGATTATCCATGGCTTTCGGGAAACTGGAACGTAGTCAAATATTTGGATGTGGACAGATGAGAGATGCGAAATATCATTGAGGAGACAGGTGGCGAGGCTGAGGGGAGCGAGGTGGCAAATTTTCAGAGAAATAAAAGGTCCACTAGGCACAAAATACATCCAGTCAAACCTATCTTTGCAACCGAAAGGACACGAAAACAAGATCCTGAAATGGAAATCACTGGCAAGGAGGATGCAAAGATTTAGTGATGTGTACGAACATCGACTACCAACCACCCACACATTCACCACTAACTCACCACACTAATCATGGACACCTACCACCAGCTATCCATATCCACCACCCACGCTTACCACTAATGGCCTACACTCAACATTCTCTGTGTAAAATGTACCATACTTCCAGAAGACAAACCATAGTACGGGTGGGGTTAAAACCAGCGAGCAGAGAGTCATAAAACTCCAGACCGACGCGTTAGCCCCTGGGCCAGCTTGCTACAAAACGATTCATCCAACTAGGTATATTCTACACCACAGGAAGGTGTTACGGCTCTCTGATCGTGGGTTCTAACCCCACCCATGGTATAGTTTGTTTGCAATCGTATCATTACGATTTCGTGAGTCATGTTTTCCGGAAGACAAATTAGCAAAAAAAAAAAGAAAGTCAAAACAAGCATATTTCAGCTATTTTACTCTAAAGATTACCTTACACAAAAACAAAATTGGCAGATTGGCAGTTACACTCTAATAAAAATCTCAAATTTCTTCTGAGTAGAAACACAAGTTTGGAAAAACTAAAACCGATCACAAGTGTCTTCAAGTGAAAACCAAAACTGGAAATAGTCAATATAACATTGACCAGATGCACGTCCAGATAGTTACATTAACCTTCACATAGTTATAGAACACCAGCCTCGAAATTTTTTCAGCTAATATTACGAGGAATCTTCAAAAAACAAAAAAAAAAAAAAGACAAATGAAAATGAGAATTCGAGCCATCTGAAAAAAAATTTTTGAAGGATACCTAGATATTACCAACTTGTATGAATTTTGTTTATAAAATTTTTATTTTACCCAAAATTAGACGGGTTTTCTCGTTGGCAAGAAGATGGAAGGAGAAACAAATTGTAAAATTAAGGAAAAGCCATAACTGATATTGGTAGAAACGAAGCTAAAACAGAAAATGGAAATAATTGTAGGGGAGAGAGTGCAGATATGAATTACATTAGATGGAAGGGAAGAATGTGAAGAGAGGACAGAGACACAGAGACAGAGATAGGAAGGAGAGACAAGTGAGACATGAGGAGACAGAGATAGGAGAGAGAGGAGAGGAGAGATAGCAGAGAGAGATAGGAGAGAGAGAGAGAGAGAGAGAGAGAGAGAGAGAGAGAGAGAGAGAGAGAGAGAGAGAGAGAGAGAGAGAGAGAGAGGAGACACACAGGAGAGTGAGGAGAGAGAGCGAGGGGGAGGAGGGACAATAAATTACGTGGAGACACAAAAAAGGACAGACAAGCACAAACGTAAACACAGAGGCAGAAATATAGAGGCAGCGTTAGAGGCAGTGGAGGAAGTTGATGAAGGTAGATGGTGAGGCTCCAGGACAGGGAGCGAACATTTAACACCAGGAAGGGTGTGTAAACTGATGGTATTATAACTGCAAGGGGGAAGTTATGAGATATGAAACATGGGTAGTTAGCAAGAACTCATTTAAAATGAAGTCTTTCTAAAATTTTCTCTTATGCATTTAAAGATATATTTTTTCAATAATTTTAATATAAAAATTAATGATTTTGTACCAAAAGAACCATAGAAAACTTACCTAACCTTATTATAACAAGCGCAGTTTAATTTAGCCTTATCTAATTATATTTCATACATGTTTATAATAATTTAATAATAAACACAATGAGATATAAGTTTTTCGTTAGGTTCAGAATAATTTTTGCGAGATTATTGCATACACAAATTTTCGCTTGCCCTATTCGGTAAAAAGTGCGTTACTATTTAAGCCACGTGTCCTGTGTCACAAACCTACTGGAGTTTTATGACAAGGTGACAGAAGTAAGACAAGAGAGAGGAGTGGATAGACTGCATTTTCTTGGACTGCAAGAAGGCCTTCGACACAGTTCCTCACAAGAGGTTAATGCTAAAGCTAGAGGATCAGTCACATATAACAGGAAAGGCACTGCAATGGATCAGAGAATATCTGACAGGGATGCAACAGCGAGTCAGGGTACGTGACGAGGTGTCAGAGTGGGTGCCTGTGACGAGCACGGTTCCACAGGGGTTAGTCCTAGGACCTGTGCTGTTTTTGAGATATGCAAATGACATTACGGAAGGGATAGACTCAGAAGTGTCCTTGTTTGCAAATGATGGGAAGTTACTGAGGAGAATCAAATCGGTCGAGGATCAGGCAGGACTACAAAGAGACCTGGACAGGCTACAAGCCTGGTCCAGCAACTGGCTCCTTGAGTTTAACTGTCATGAAGATCGGTGAAGGGCAAAGAAGACCGCAGACAGAGTATAGTCTAGGTGGCCAAAGACTGCAAACCTCACTCAAGGAAAAAGATTTTGGCGTGAGTATAAAACCGAGCACATCTCCTGGGGAGCACATCAATCAGATACCTGCTGCAGCATATGGGCGTCTGGCAAACCTAAGGATGGCGTTCCGATACCTCAGTAAGGAATCGTTAAACACACTGTACACCATATAGGTCAGGCTCATACTTAAGTATGCAGCACCAGTTTGGAATCCACACCTGGTCAAGCACGTCAAGAAATTAGAGAAAAGTGCTAAGGTTTGCAACAAGACTAGTCCCAGAGCTAAGGGGATTGTCTATCGAAGAAAGGTTAAGGGAAATTGGCCTGACGATTAAGATACAAGTGCAACAGTTGGGTCTCTTTATTGTTGAAACGTTTCACCTACACAGTAGGCTTCTTCAGTCAGATACAGAGGCAGCAGGTGTGGTAGTGAAATAAAGATGTAATGAGTCCATCGAACTTGGAGAAAAAGTATTTGAGGTGATCAGTCCCTCAGCCTCCATGGTCTGGAACGCTATCATTCCAGACCATGGAGCAGATCTCTCCTCTAAGCTGAGGGGCTGACCACCTCAAATACTATTTCTCCAAGGTTGATGGACTGATTGAGTCTTTAATTCACTATTACACCTGCTGAATCTATATTTGACTGAAGAAGCCTACTGTGTAGGCGAAACGTTTCAACAATAATGATACCCAACTGCTTCACTTGCGTCTTAACCATCCTCAACATAAACTGAGGTGGCAATGGAAATATTAATATGTCAATATGACAGGAACACAAAATCAGATGAGGGACGAACTAGTGAGGCTGGACTTTGTATTTACCCTAAAAGACTTGGATGTAGGGAACATAGAATTTGAGTCTCCTTGACTGTGCAGTACAAAGGTTCGAATACGTTGTGGAAGTGAACGTGGAGAGAAGCTCAGAGAGAGAAAGTGGTCACGAACCTAACTTCAAAAGATAAGACAATGGCATGAATCAGTTCTTAAATGAAGACCCATAAAAAAGAAGACAGATAAAAAACGATGAACGAGATGGAGTATGTAGGTGGAAAATACCTGGAGAGAGAGGAGAAATTCATTCTCAGAAGCAAAACGAAGCACAGGCAAGACCAGAGTGAGCCCATGGATCACCCAGAGGTTGAGAAAGGTAAAAGCTAAGAGTGCAAGAACGAGGAAGAAACAAACAGCAATGAATGCCGGAGAAAGAGAGAAGCCAGTAGAAAAGCCAGAGACGATTACTCATGGTTATGAAGGCTTAACTACAACTTGAGAAGACAAAGCATTGAAAGCCAAATCTAAATTAAAGTTAATGTACAATGCAACCATATCACTAAACAGATTACAGAGAAAATCTAGTTAATAACGCTTACTAAAGATGATCAAGAAGTTTGAGAGCTGAACGAAAGATTTTTAAAGAAATATTCACAGTAGACAAGAACATTACCAGAGAGTCAAGGAGGAGATTCTCCATCACCACGATGCTGTCAACACTAACTCCAAGGCTGAGGGACTGATTACCTCATCTTTTGTATATAGTTCTACTGTCTTCTAATTATGTCCTAGAATCTGTATCGATAAAGCCACTGGATGGCGAAACGTCTACAATAAAGATATCCAGATGCTGCACTTGTGTCTAAACTTTCATATTGTCGGTAATTTATACCTTTCTTGCACTAGCCTCATCTTCTATAAGGCAACTACGAGAAGTGTTTAAAACTCAGTGTAGTCCCTATGTTCCAGAAAGGGGACAGACAGGTAGCATTAAATTATGTACTAGTGTCATTAACATGCAAATCATGTAAGGTTATGAATAAGATTTTCAAGACATGAGTAGTGAAGTGCCTGTAAAGAAAATTTTCTTAAGCAATAACTATCATAGTTATTGCTTAAGAAAATTAGGTAGAGAAAGGTTGATGAATGGACTGAAAATTTTCACTGTGAAAGTTGTTGGATGAAGAATGTCACAAGAGACGGGCAAAAGCTAGAAGAGCAGGCAGGAATAACAAGAAAAGAACAACAGAGGATCGAAGAACATTTCGCAGGATGGAAACTAATTATATTCCGGAAGCGAGCGAGATGAGTTGGGTACTTAACGGATCAGTAATGAACTAGTACTCTTCATTAGTTATGTAAATGATATGACAAAAAAATCGAGTCAGAGGAGTCTGTGTTCGAAGCTGACATGAAACTAACAGAATCAGACCAGAAGAGATGACAGGAAACCCAGAACATGTTGCTGAATTAGTCTGATAAGTGGCTAATAGAATTAAATTCCTTAATATGCAAAGTTATCAGATTTGGGGATTAGCAAATACGACTGGAAGCAGAGCGCAGGATGCTATGATGGTTTAGAAAAACCGAGAAGTTGAAGAATGAAACACCCGTGGAACATTTTGGAATATTTTGCGGAAATCTTTCGCCAGCCAGTGGCTTTAGTCCATTACAGGAAAAATTTCCAAACGTTGCACACATCTCTCATTCTTCAGAGTACAGGCTAGCTGGATACAGCCTGCATGTATCCCCAAAAGAGATGCACCTTGGATAAGTATGGTTCTTAGCATATGGCCTGAGGCATACATCAACCAAACTACCTCCACAACTAATGCAAAAATGATAACTTCAAACGTATCCTTCACCATCCTGAAAAAAAGTTATTCACGACACAATATGCGGCATACATTATGCCCATCTTCGAGTATGCAGCGCCAAAATAGAACCCACATTTTATAAAGCATGTCAAGAAAATGGAAATTGTGTAAATGTTTGCATGGAAATGAAAGTGAAGTGGGGTATGGGGTATGAGTTAAACCTAACGATATTAAAGGACAGAAGGACCAGAGGTATCATGATTACAACTTACAAAAATACTGAGAGAAACTGACAGTAAGAACAGGGCAGCAAAGTGGAAGAGGAAGGATGTATATATAATTTATAGATTGGGAATGACATTACTCGGAGCCAGAAAAGAGGAAATCTGGTTGTGACCATTGGAGAGACTGTTCCAATAGCCAAGAATCAAACTCTGCAGACACATTGGTTAATACAGACACTCCAGAGAAATATCAACCAAGGGACGTAGAATAACATTTTCTGTGATTTACAACTCTCCACTGAACAACAGGGGGTCCAGGCAAGGGTATTGGAAGAATCACGGAACCACAATAAAAATCCTCCTAGAGAATGTAGCAGAGAGAAAGCATGACCAAAGCAAAAGGTACTAGGTGTACCTGATTTCAATCTCGGTGAAATAGATTGTGAGAGCTGGGATCCGCAAGGTGAGTCAAATTCATGACCCAGCATATTTAAACACCACAGATATAAAAGCAGGACAAACTTTTCACGATGAGTGAATACGACATGTGTGAAATAAAATATGGCCAACCACAATGGCTTAGTGACAAGAGTATTTTGCTATGAATGCTTGGTGTTAATTGATGTGGACAGAAGAGAACGGAGTATACAAGGATGAGAGATTTTCTAAAAGGAATCAAGTGACGTTGATTTAAGTGGTGAAGCTACAAATGAGATGGAGATTTGTCGTCAGAAACTGTCCTGTCACAGAGAGGTTCTTATCAATAAGGACGGATGGAAGGCGAAATTCGGAGAGCCCTCGCAGAGCTGCAGAGACGCCATTTTAACAAAATAGCATAAAAAAACAGAAAACAGAGGATAATAGTGAATGGAAAGTGAGAAGAATAGCTAGTAATAATAGTACAATAATGCGAAGGGAACCAGGGAGTTCTTTTTAAGCAATGACCAGTGTAACGAACACTTTTCAGTGTTCATTACACTGGTCAGCACTGTCAGTGCTCAAAAGATTAATTGATCTGTATATTTTGATCCACTTATGGGATTTCCGAAGGGGATGAAAATATACAGATCAATTAATCTCCCGAGTTTTTATCTCCATGAAGGATATTCACAGAAGACGACTGAGAAGTAGAGGAGCCGGGAAGGTGGCAGAATGAACGCTGATAAGATCGCTGCTCAACAGAAAGAGAAAAGAATTCACATTTTGATGACGAAAGACCTGGAAACATGAAAGCCCGTGTTGTCTGACAGCGTGGGACCATAGGTACTGAAAGGGGAGGATAAATCCTATAAGACAGCCTCACAGACTTAAAATATTTGATGAGACGGGAAAAGTATCACATAGCTCAATAACTGCACGAGCAGAGACACAAACAAGATGCACTGAATTACTGGGCAGTATCTTTCGATTTATGCTGCCCAAAATATTCGAAATGTTCAGAAACAGATTGGGTAAGAACCTTAATAGGGAAGACTTTCTAATACAACCTGAATTTATGGTCTTGCCACACTAAATTAATGGATTTTTTGTGACAAAATCAGAGTTAAAAGAAGAACGACAAGGATGGGATAAATGAATATCTTGGACCATAGGAAAACATTTGACACTACCCCTACCAAAGACTGATTCACTAATTATAAGAACAAGTATAAGTGGATTAAGTAACAACTAACAAAGAGAAGACTGAAGTTAATGGTAAAGATACAGGTTTCAGGAAGTGAAAGTGTCAATTTCACAAAGAACAACGCAAAGATTTCTATTCTCAACACAAGTAAATGACCTGGAGAAAAGAATTTAATGCTATATATCATTGGTTGATAAAAAGGCGAATAAGAAGAAAAATGGAGGAGTATAGAGAGAGGTTACACGAAGATCTGAACTGGTTACTGGAATTTAGCGAAGTGTATGGAAATGCAAACTGTGGCCGGGGTAGCAGGAAATAGGCGGAAAAAAGCTTAAGATGTGGGAAATTAAAACTTTCCTTTAATAACAAAGACTTTGAAATGAGCATCACATCCAACATATCGTTAGCACATATTGCAGATATTACTAATCTCACATGATTCTGTACTCTTAGCTTTCTTCAGATAACTTAATGAAAAACTTTTAGGACTCTGTACACATTAGTAAAACTTACTATGGAGTGTACATGTACAGTATGGATCCCTCGTCAAAACATACAGGAGAGTTTTACACTACGATTTGTCCCAAAGATGAGAAGATTGAGTTTAGAGGAGAAACTAAAGGAACTTATTCTGACTACTCAAGAAGAGAGAGGGACTTGTGGAAAAGCATTATGACATGCAAGATACACAGAAAATTTGACAGGAGTTAAAAAACAAACAGGCTTTTCAAAATGTGAGCCACAGGAGCTAAGGGATCATAGATGTTGAAGACTTACATGAAGCTGAGAGATGGACGGCAATGCTTTTTGTAGTCTCAGGGTTGTAAACAACTAGAATGAACTAGATAGAGGAGCGACAGAGATAAACACAAAACACACTTTCAACTATTGTTATATGATGGCCTAAGACGCTGGTAACCAAAAATATCGGAGATTATGAATCAGGGACATGATCTGAAAGTAATAATCACCGAAAAATCTACCCGTTGAGTATAACTTGCTGAGTACAAAAAGATGA